>NC_133204.1:4963038-5038038 GCF_958299795.1 Porites lutea
AACAAACTTTAATATATTAGTTTTATGAGCATTATCCCAATAAGCAAATAGACTAAAATGAGACATGGGTGTTAGAGGATAAAAAGTAGAAATTGTATTGTGACAAATTCTCTTCTTAGCCTGCATTCACTTACTAAAATGAAAATTATTCCCTTTTTCACTTACTGACAAGAGTAGTACAAATTTTTATTTACATGCCTTTGAACTGTCTCAGTGTCTCAACCAAAAAAAAGCATTTTGAGGGCACCCAGGCCCATGGGCAGAATTTTTAAGATACATGGATTTTCTCCCAGGGAGTGCTCCCCCTTATATAAGCCAGCTAGGTAGGTGCCACCCCAAAGGGTATGGTTTTTGCACCTTTTTGTTCTAAAAATGGCCAGGACTTGGAGAACCAGGGGGCACACCCCTAGGTAATCACTGATTTCAAAAATCTATCACAATAAAATTTTGACCGCCAGATAAAGAGTATTTCATCAAATAATGTCTGACTTCATCATTTTGTTATGCTTTAACTAATTTTTTTTTTGTCTTCTTCACTCATGTAGGTAACAATCAAATAACAATCTAACAGAAGTACAGTCATTAATAATTGTTCAACTAAACCAGGATATTCTTAAAATGGTAAGAGCTCAGAGCTTGTAACAACCCCAATCCCGATCTTTATTTAGTGACTTAATAAATTATGGCTCCTAAGGATCTTCCTTGAAGTATTAGAATACATGAAAATTCTGTGATTTATAAAAAGCAATTAACATCTATAAGGTCAAGTAAGATTCCAACTCAGCGAAAATGGGAGACAGATGCTCCCTAAACTATGACATAATACGTAATATTTATATAAAGTTAATAAACTCTGCCCATTGGCAGTGGTTTTCCATAAAGGTTCTATACCAGATACCACTCTGAGAACACACAGAAAGTAATGCTACTCCCTGGACTGATACCTTAGTCTATGATAGATGGGACTTACTCTTTTTAACTAACTATTTTAAAAACACTAGATAACCTGGGATTTCCAACCCATCAAGCAAGGAAAACAGGGAGCTCCCTGGACTGAAACTTCAGTTTATTACTTACTATTAACACTAGATAAACTGGGATTCCAACCCAGCAAGCAAGCGCGACAGGAGCTCCCTGCACTGAATATTCAGTCTATCATAGTTATTACTCACTATTAATTAAAATTAGATAATCTGGGATTCCAACCCATAAAGCAAGGGAGACAGGGGCTCCCTGGACTGAATCTTCAGTCTATCATAGTTATTACCTACTCTTAAAACTACATAAACTGGGATTCCAACCCAGCAAGCAAGGAAGACAGGACCTCCCTGGACTCAAACTTCAGTCTATCATAGTTATTACTTACTATTAAACCTAGATAAACTGGGATTCCAACCCAGAAAGCAAGAAAAACAGGAGCTCCCTAGACTGAAACTTCAGTCTATCATAGTTATTACTTACTATTAAAACTAGATAAACTGGGATTCCAACCCAGTAAGCAAGGGACATAGGAGCTCCCTGGACTGATACTTCAGTCAATAAGAGATGAAACTTCCTATTAAAACTAGATAAACTGGGATTCCAACCCAGCAAGCAAGGGAGACAGGAGCTCCCTGCACTGATACTTCAGTCAATGATAGATGAAACTTACCATTAAACCTAGATAGGTTAGGTCATGCCATATCTCAGCTTTTCTAACGAAACGGGTTTTTACAAGCCTTTAATTTTTTTTTTTGTCGTTGTTTAAATAAAAAAATCTCAGTTATTTTAGGTATTATTTCAGATTTTCTTGGAAAGAGTTGTTGCTCTAAGAAGATTATCACTGATTTTCGAAGTCATATGCACTTAGGGCAACTGGGATTCCAACCCAGCAAGCAAGGGAGACCGGAGCTCCCGGACTGATACTTCAGTCAATAATACATAAAACTTACTATTAAAACTAGATAAACTGGGATTCCAACCCAGCAACCAAGGGAGACAGCAACTCCCTGGACTGATACTTCAGTCAATAATAGATGAAAGTTACTATTAAAACTAGATAAACTGGGATTCCAATCCAGAAAGCAAGGGAGACGGGAGCTCCCTGGACTGATACTTCAGTCAATAATAGATAAAACTTACTTTTAAAAGTAGATAAACTGGGATTTCAACCCAGCAAGCAAGGGAGACAACAGCTCCCTGGACTGATACTTCAGTCAATAATAGATGAAACTTATTATTAAAAGTACATAAACTGGAATTCTAGCCTAGCAACCAAGGGAGACAGGAGCTCCCTAGACTGATAGTTCAGTCAATAATAGATGAAACTTATTATTAAAACTACATAAACTGGGATTCCAACCCAGCAGGCAAGGGAGACAGGAGCTGCCGGACTGATACTTCAGTCAATAATAGATGAAACTTACTATTAAAACTAGATAAACTGGGATTCCAACCCAGCAAGCAAGGGAGACAGGAGCTCCCTGGACTGATACTTCAGTCAATAATAGATGAAACTTACCATTAAATATTGATAAACTGGGATTCCAACCCAACAAGCAAGGGAGACAGGAGCTCCCTGGACTGATACTTCAGTCAATAATAGATGAAACTTACTATTAAATATTGATAAACTGGGATTCCAACCCAGCAAGCAAGGGAGACAGGAGCTCCCTGGACTGATACTTCAGTCAATAATAGATAAAACTTACTTTCAAAACTAGATAAACTGGAATTCCAACCCAGCAAGCAAGGGAGACAGGAGCTCCCGGACTGATACTTCAGTCAATAATAGATGAAACTTACTATTAAAACTAGATAAACTTTGTTCCAACCCAGCAAGCAAGGGAGACAGGAGCTCCCGGACTGATACTTCAGTCAGCAATAGAAGAAACTTACTATTAAAACTAGATAAACTGGGATTCCAACCCAGCAAGTAAGGGAGACAGGAGCTCCCGGACTGATACTTCAGTCAATAATACATAAAACTTACTATTAAAACGAGATAAACTGGGATTCCAACCCAGCAAGCAAGGGAGACAGGAGCTCCCGGACTGATACTTTAGTCAATAATAGATAAAACTTACTATTAAAACGAGATAAACTGGGATTCCAACCCAGCAAGCAAGGGAGACAGCAGCTCCCTGGACTTATACTTCAGTTAATAATAGATGAAACATACTATTAAAAGTAGATAAACTGGGATTCCAACCCAGCAAGCAAGGGAGACGGGAGCTCCCTGGACTGATACTTCAGTCAATGAATAGATAAAACTTACTATTAAAACTAGATAAACTGGGATTCTAACCCTGCAAGCAAGGGAGACAGGGGCTCCCTGGACTGATACTTCAGTCAATGAGAGATGAAACTTACTCTTAAAAGAAATCATTCACTGGGATTCCAACACAGCAAGCAAGATAAGTAATACCTGGACTGATACTACAGTCTATTATGCATGTAGTTGAACCTTTAATACCCTAATTCTAGAAATAAATGAAATGCATTTTATCTTACCTTTAATTATTATTTATTGTATTATACTGTTCGAGCAGCAGCAATTCTTTCAATAAATTTAATAGCAGCCATAAGTAGAAAAAGGGAATTCCAAAAACAAAGTTGGCCTATTGTTGCCAATACAGTGGCCTCAAGCCAGGTGGAGGGTTTCGTGCGTTCCACAGGGTGCTTGTCTACTTATGCGGTGAGAGTGGTACTGAGCCATCAGTTACACCGAGGTCTGGGTGGTCGCCTCTGACCGACAGGTGATGTATTGGGCGCCTGATAAGAAAACGGCCGTTGCACTCAAGTGCTTATCAACTCATTCTGCAGTGGTGCAGAGCTTTATGAGTGATACTGCACGGGCCGTAGCGGTGTACCGCTCATCGGGTCATGCCATATCTCAGCTTCTGTCACGAAACAAGTCTGTTGTAAGCGCTCATGCCCAGGTGTCCCGGTATGGACGCAAGCGGAGGTCCCCCAATTTATATGGCCGTTGCACTCACGTGCGTCTCGGATACTGCACAGGCCATACACCCTTTTCTTTAGGTCATGCCATATCTCAGCTTTTCTCACGAAACGGGTTTTTTCAAGCCTTTAATTTTTTTTTTTGTCGTTGTTTAAATAAAAAAATCTCAGTTATTTTAGGTATTATTTCAGATTTTCTTGGAAAGAGTTGTTGCTCTAAGAAGATTATCACTGATTTTCAAAGTCATATCCACTTAGGGCAACTGGGATTCCAACCCAGCAAGCAAGGGAGACCGGAGCTCCCAGACTGATACTTCAGTCAATAATACATAAAACTTACTATTAAAACTAGATAAACTGGGATTCCAACCCAGCAACCAAGGGAGACAGCAACTCCCTGGACTGATACTTCAGTCAATAATAGATGAAAGTTACTATTAAATTAGATAAACTGGGATTCCAATCCAGAAAGTAAGGGAGATGGGAGCTCCCTGGACTGATACTTCAGTCAATAATAGATAAAACTTACTTTTAAAAGTAGATAAACTGGGATTTCAACCCAGCAAGCAAGGGAGACAAGAGCTCCCTGGACTGATACTTCAGTCAATAATAGGTGAAACTTATTATTAAAAGTACATAAACTGGAATTCCAGCCTAGCAACCAAGGGAGACAGGAGCTCCCTAGACTGATAGTTCAATCAATAATAGATGAAACTTATTATTAAAACTAGATAAACTGGGATTCCAACCCAGCAAGCAAGGGAGACAGGAGCTCCCGGACTGATACTTCAGTCAATAGATGAAACTTACTATTAAAACTAGATAAACTGGGATTCCAACCCAGCAAGCAAGGGAGACAGGAGCTCCCTGGACTGATACTTCAGTCAATAATAGATGAAACTTACTATTAAATATTGATAAACTGGGATTCCAACCCAACAAGCAAGGGAGACAGGAGCTCCCTGGACTGATACATCAGTCAATAATAGATGAAACTTACTATTAAATATTGATAAACTGGGATTCCAACCCAGCAAGCAAGGGAGACAGGAGCTCCCTGGACTGATACTTCAGTCAATAATAGATAAAACTTACTTTCAAAACTAGATAAACTGGGATTCCAACCCAGCAAGCAAGGGAGACAGGAGCTCCCAAACTGATACTTCAGTCAATAATAGATGAAACTTACTATTAAAACTAGATAAACTTTGTTCCAACCCAGCAAGCAAGGGAGACAGGAGCTCCCGGACTGATACTTCAGTCAACAATAGAAGAAACTTACTATTAAAACTAGATAAACTGGGATTCCAACCCAGCAAGCAAGGGAGACATGAGCTCCCGGACTGATACTTCAGTCAATAATAGATAAAACTTACTATTAAAACTAGATAAACTGGGATTCCAACCCAGCAAGCAAGGGAGACAGGAGCTCCCTGCACTGATATTTCAGGGTATGGTAGATGAAACTTACTATTAAAACTAGATAAACTGGGATTCTAACCCTGCAAGCAAGGGAGACAGGAGCTCCCGGACTGATACTTCAGTCAATAATAGATTAAACTTAATATTAAAACTAGATAAACTGGGATTCCAACCCAGCAAGCAAGGGAGACAGGAGATCCCGGACTGATACTTCAGTCAATAATAGATGAAACTTACTATTAAAACTAGATAAACTGGGATTCCAACCCAGCAAGCAAGGGAGACAGGAGCTCCCTGGACTGATACTTCAGTCAATAATAGATGAAACTTACTATTAAATATTGATAAACTGGGATTCCAATCCAACAAGCAAGGGAGACAGGAGCTCCCTGGACTGATACTTCAGTCAATAATAGATGAAACTTACTATTAAATATTGATAAACTGGGATTCCAACCCAGCAAGCAAGGGAGACAGGAGCTCCCGGACTGATACTTCAGTCAATAATAGATAAAACTTACTATTAAAACGAGATAAACTGGGATTCCAACCCAGCAAGCAAGGGAGACAGCAGCTCCCTGGACTTATACTTCAGTCAATAATAGATGAAACATACTATTAAAAGTAGATAAACTGGGATTCCAACCCAGCAAGCAAGGGAGACAAGAGCTCCCTGGACTGATACTTCAGTCAATAATAGATAAAACGTACTATTAAAACTAGATAAACTGGGATTCTAACCCTGCAAGCAAGGGAGACAAGGGCTCCCTGGACTGATACTTCAGTCAATGAGAGATGAAACTTACTCTTAAAAGAAATCATTCACTGGGATTCCAACACAGCAAGCAAGATAAGTAATACCTGGACTGATACTACAGTCTATTATGCATGTAGTTGAACCTTTAATACCCTAATTCTAGAAATAAATGAAATGCATTTTATCTTACCTTTAATTATTATTTATTGTATTATACTGTTCGAGCAGCAGCAATTCTTTCAATAAATTTAATAGCAGCCATAAGTAGAAAAAGGGAATTCCAAAAACAAAGTTGGCCTATTGTTGCCAATACAGTGGCCTCAAGCCAGGTGGAGGGTTTCGTGCGTTCCACAGGGTGCTTGTCTACTTATGCGGTGAGAGTGGTACTGAGCCATCAGTTACACCGAGGTCTGGGTGGTCGCCTCTGACCGACAGGTGATGTATTGGGCGCCTGATAAGAAAACGGCCGTTGCACTCAAGTACTTATCAACTCATTCTGCAGTGGTGCAGAGCTTTACGAGTGATACTGCACGGGCCGTAGCGGTGTACCGCTCATCGGGTCATGCCATATCTCAGCTTCTGTCACGAAACAAGTCTGTTGTAAGCGCTCATGCCCAGGTGTCCCGGTATGGACGCAAGCGGAGGTCCCCCAATTTATATGGCCGTTGCACTCACGTGCGTCTCGGATACTGCACAGGCCATACACCCTTTTCTTTAGGTCATGCCATATCTCAGCTTTTCTCACGAAACGGGTTTTTTCAAGCCTTTAATTTTTTTTTTTGTCGTTGTTTAAATAAAAAAATCTCAGTTATTTTAGGTATTATTTCAGATTTTCTTGGAAAGAGTTGTTGCTCTAAGAAGATTATCACTGATTTTCAAAGTCATATGCACTTAGGGCAACTGGGATTCCAACCCAGCAAGCAAGGGAGACCGGAGCTCCCAGACTGATACTTCAGTCAATAATACATAAAACTTACTATTAAAACTAGATAAACTGGGATTCCAACCCAGCAACCAAGGGAGACAGCAACTCCCTGGACTGATACTTCAGTCAATAATAGATGAAAGTTACTATTAAAACTAGATAAACTGGGATTCCAATCCAGAAAGCAAGGGAGACGGGAGCTCCCTGGACTGATACTTCAGTCAATAATAGATAAAACTTACTTTTAAAAGTAGATAAACTGGGATTTCAACCCAGCAAGCAAGGGAGACAACAGCTCCCTGGACTGATACTTCAGTCAATAATAGATGAAACTTATTATTAAAAGTACATAAACTGGAATTCCAGCCTAGCAACCAAGGGAGACAGGAGCTCCCTAGACTGATAGTTCAGTCAATAATAGATGAAACTTATTATTAAAACAAGATAAACTGGGATTCCAACCCAGCAAGCAAGGGCGACAGGAGCTCCCGGACTGATACTTCAGTCAATAATAGATGAAACTTACCATTAAATATTGATAAACTGGGATTCCAACCCAACAAGCAAGGGAGACAGGAGCTCCCTGGACTGATACTTCAGTCAATAATAGATGAAACTTACTATTAAATATTGATAAACTGGGATTCCAACCCAACAAGCAAGGGAGACAGGAGCTCCCTGGACTGATACTTCAGTCAATAATAGATGAAACTTACTATTAAATATTGATAAACTGGGATTCCAACCCAGCAAGCAAGGGAAACAGGAGCTCCCTGGACTGATACTTCAGTCAATAATAGATAAAACTTACTTTCAAAACTAGATAAACTGGGATTCCAACCCAGCAAGCAAGGGAGACAGGAGCTCCCAGACTGATACTTTAGTCAATAATAGATGAAACTTACTATTAAAACTAGATAAACTTTGTTCCAACCCAGCAAGCAAGGGAGACAGGAGCTCCCGGACTGATACTTCAGTCAACAATAGAAGAAACTTACTATTAAAACTAGATAAACTGGGATTCCAACCCAGCAAGTAAGGGAGACAGGAGCTCCCGGACTGATACTTCAGTCAATAATACATAAAACTTACTATTAAAACGAGATAAACTGGGATTCCAACCCAGCAAGCAAGGGAGACATGAGCTCCCGGACTGATACTTTAGTCAATAATAGATAAAACTTACTATTAAAACGAGATAAACTGGGATTCCAACCCAGCAAGCAAGGGAGACAGCAGCTCCCTGGACTTATACTTCAGTTAATAATAGATGAAACATACTATTAAAAGTAGATAAACTGGGATTCCAACCCAGCAAGCAAGGGAGACGGGAGCTCCCTGGACTGATACTTCAGTCAATGAATAGATAAAACTTCATATTAAAACTAGATAAACTGGGATTCTAACCCTGCAAGCAAGGGAGACAGGGGCTCCCTGGACTGATACTTCAGTCCTTGAGAGATGAAACTTACTCTTAAAAGAAATCATTCACTGGGATTCCAACACAGCAAGCAAGATAAGTAATACCTGGACTGATACTACAGTCTATTATGCATGTAGTTGAACCTTTAATACCCTAATTCTAGAAATAAATGAAATGCATTTTATCTTACCTTTAATTATTATTTATTGTATTATACTGTTCGAGCAGCAGCAATTCTTTCAATAAATTTAATAGCAGCCATAAGTAGAAAAAGGGAATTCCAAAAACAAAGTTGGCCTATTGTTGCCAATACAGTGGCCTCAAGCCAGGTGGAGGGTTTCGTGCGTTCCACAGGGTGCTTGTCTACTTATGCGGTGAGAGTGGTACTGAGCCATCAGTTACACCGAGGTCTGGGTGGTCGCCTCTGACCGACAGGTGATGTATTGGGCGCCTGATAAGAAAACGGCCGTTGCACTCAAGTGCTTATCAACTCATTCTGCAGTGGTGCAGAGCTTTACGAGTGATACTGCACGGGCCGTAGCGGTGTACCGCTCATCGGGTCATGCCATATCTCAGCTTCTGTCACGAAACAAGTCTGTTGTAAGCGCTCATGCCCAGGTGTCCCGGTATGGACGCAAGCGGAGGTCCCCCAATTTATATGGCCGTTGCACTCACGTGCGTCTCGGATACTGCACAGGCCATACACCCTTTTCTTTAGGTCATGCCATATCTCAGCTTTTCTCACGAAACGGGTTTTTTCAAGCCTTTAATTTTTTTTTTTGTCGTTGTTTAAATAAAAAAATCTCAGTTATTTTAGGTATTATTTCAGATTTTCTTGGAAAGAGTTGTTGCTCTAAGAAGATTATCACTGATTTTCAAAGTCATATGCACTTAGGGCAACTGGGATTCCAACCCAGCAAGCAAGGGAGACCGGAGCTCCCAGACTGATACTTCAGTCAATAATACATAAAACTTACTATTAAAACTAGATAAACTGGGATTCCAACCCAGCAACCAAGGGAGACAGCAACTCCCTGGACTGATACTTCAGTCAATAATAGATGAAAGTTACTATTAAATTAGATAAACTGGGATTCCAATCCAGAAAGTAAGGGAGACATGAGCTCCCTGGACTGATACTTCAGTCAATAATAGATAAAACTTACTTTTAAAAGTAGATAAACTGGGATTTCAACCCAGCAAGCAAGGGAGACAAGAGCTCCCTGGACTGATACTTCAGTCAATAATAGGTGAAACTTATTATTAAAAGTACATAAACTGGAATTCCAGCCTAGCAACCAAGGGAGACAGGAGCTCCCTAGACTGATAGTTCAGTCAATAATAGATGAAACTTATTATTAAAACTAGATAAACTGGGATTCCAACCCAGCAAGCAAGGGAGACAGGAGCTCCCGGACTGATACTTCAGTCAATAATAGATGAAACTTACTATTAAAACTAGATATACTGGGATTCCAACCCAGCAAGCAAGGGAGACAGGAGCTCCCTGGACTGATACTTCAGTCAATAATAGATGAAACTTACTATTAAATATTGATAAACTGGGATTCCAACCCAACAAGCAAGGGAGACAGGAGCTCCCTGGACTGATACTTCAGTCAATAATAGATGAAACTTACTATTAAATATTGATAAACTGGGATTCCAACCCAGCAAGCAAGGGAAACAGGAGCTCCCTGGACTGATACTTCAGTCAATAATAGATAAAACTTACTTTCAAAACTAGATAAACTGGGATTCCAACCCAGCAAGCAAGGGAGACAGGAGCTCCCAGACTGATACTTCAGTCAATAATAGATGAAACTTACTATTAAAACTAGATAAACTTTGTTCCAACCCAGCAAGCAAGGGAGACAGGAGCTCCCGGACTGATACTTCAGTCAACAATAGAAGAAACTTACTATTAAAACTAGATAAACTGGGATTCCAACCCAGCAAGCAAGGGAGACATGAGCTCCCGGACTGATACTTCAGTCAACAATAGATAAAACTTACTATTAAAACTAGATAAACTGGGATTCCAACCCAGCAAGCAAGGGAGACAGGAGCTCCCGGACTGATACTTCAGTCAATAATAGATTAAACTTACTTTTAAAAAGTAGATAAACTGGGATTCCAATCCAGCAAGCAAGGGAGACAGCAGCTCCCTGGACTTATACTTCAGTCAATAATAGATGAAACATACTATTAAAAGTAGATAAACTGGGATTCCAACCCAGCAAGCAAGGGAGACGGGAGCTCCCTGGACTTATACTTTAGTCAATTATAGATGAAACTTAGTATTAAATATTGATAAACTGGGATTCCAACCCAACAAGCAAGGGAGACAGGAGCTCCCTGGACTGATACTTCAGTCAATAATAGATGAAACTTACTATTAAATATTGATAAACTGGGATTCCAACCCAACAAGCAAGGGAGACAGGAGCTCCCTGGACTGATACTTCAGTCAATAATAGATGAAACTTACTATTAAATATTGATAAACTGGGATTCCAACCCAGCAAGCAAGGGAGACAGGAGCTCCCTGGACTGATACTTCAGTCAATAATAGATAAAACTTACTTTCAAAACTAGATAAACTGGGATTCCAACCCAGCAAGCAAGGGAGACAGGAGCTCCCTGGACTGATACTTCAGTCAATAATAGATGAAACTTACTATTAAATATTGATAAACTGGGATTCCAACCCAACAAGCAAGGGAGACAGGAGCTCCCTGGACTGATACTTCAGTCAATAATAGATTAAACTTACTATTAAATATTGATAAACTGGGATTCCAACCCAGCAAGCAAGGGAGACAGGAGCTCCCTGGACTGATACTTCAGTCAATAATAGATAAAACTTACTTTCAAAACTAGATAAACTGGGATTCCAACCCAGCAAGCAAGGGAGACAGGAGCTCCCAGACTGATACTTCAGTCAATAATAGATGAAACTTACTATTAAAACTAGATAAACTTTGTTCCAACCCAGCAAGCAAGGGAGACAGGAGCTCCCTGGACTGATACTTCAGTCAATAATAGATGAAACTTACTATTAAATATTGATAAACTGGGATTCCAACCCAACAAGCAAGGGAGACAGGAGCTCCCTGGACTGATACTTCAGTCAATAATAGATGAAACTTACTATTAAATATTGATAAACTGGGATTCCAACCCAGCAAGCAAGGGAAACAGGAGCTCCCTGGACTGATACTTCAGTCAATAATAGATAAAACTTACTTTCAAAACTAGATAAACTGGGATTCCAACCCAGCAAGCAAGGGAGACAGGAGCTCCCAGACTGATACTTCAGTCAATAATAGATTAAACTTACTTTTAAAAAGTAGATAAACTGGGATTCCAATCCAGCAAGCAAGGGAGACAGCAGCTCCCTGGACTTATACTTCAGTCAATAATAGATGAAACATACTATTAAAAGTAGATAAACTGGGATTCCAACCCAGCAAGCAAGGGAGACGGGAGCTCCCTGGACTTATACTTTAGTCAATTATAGATGAAACTTAGTATTAAAACTAGATAAACTGGGATTCCAACCCAGCAAGCAAGGGAGACAGGAGCTCCCGGACTGATACTTCAGTCAATAATAGATGAAACTTACTATTAAAACTAGATATACTGGGATTCCAACCCAGCAAGCAGGGGAGACAGGAGCTCCCTGGACTGATACTTCAGTCAATAATAGATGAAACTTACTATTAAATATTGATAAACTGGGATTCCAACCCAACAAGCAAGGGAGACAGGAGCTCCCTGGACTGATACTTCAGTCAATAATAGATGAAACTTACTATTAAATATTGATAAACTGGGATTCCAACCCAACAAGCAAGGGAGACAGGAGCTCCCTGGACTGATACTTCAGTCAATAATAGATGAAACTTACTATTAAATATTGATAAACTGGGATTCCAACCCAGCAAGCAAGGGAGACAGGAGCTCCCTGGACTGATACTTCAGTCAATAATAGATAAAACTTACTTTCAAAACTAGATAAACTGGGATTCCAACCCAGCAAGCAAGGGAGACAGGAGCTCCCTGGACTGATACTTCAGTCAATAATAGATAAAACTTACTTTCAAAACTAGATAAACTGGGATTCCAACCCAGCAAGCAAGGGAGACAGGAGCTCCCAGACTGATACTTCAGTCAATAATAGATGAAACTTACTATTAAAACTAGATAAACTTTGTTCCAACCCAGCAAGCAAGGGAGACAGGAGCTCCCGGACTGATACTTCAGTCAATAATAGATAAAACTTACTATTAAATATTGATAAACTGGGATTCCAACCCAGCAAGCAAGGGAGACAGGAGCTCCCTGGACTGATACTTCAGTCAATAATAGATAAAACTTACTTTCAAAACTAGATAAACTGGGATTCCAACCCAGCAAGCAAGGGAGACAGGAGCTCCCAGACTGATACTTCAGTCAATAATAGATGAAACGTACTATTAAAACTAGATAAACTTTGTTCCAACCCAGCAAGCAAGGGAGACAGGAGCTCCCGGACTGATACTTCAGTCAACAATAGAAGAAACTTACTATTAAAACTAGATAAACTGGGATTCCAACCCAGCAAGCAAGGGAGACATGAGCTCCCGGACTGATACTTCAGTCAATAATAGATAAAACTTACTATTAAAACTAGATAAACTGGGATTCCAACCCAGCAAGCAAGGGAGACAGGAGCTCCCGGACTGATACTTCAGTCAATAATAGATTAAACTTACTTTTAAAAAGTAGATAAACTGGGATTCCAATCCAGCAAGCAAGGGAGACAGCAGCTCCCTGGACTTATACTTCAGTCAATAATAGATGAAACATACTATTAAAAGTAGATAAACTGGGATTCCAACCCAGCAAGCAAGGGAGACGGGAGCTCCCTGGACTTATACTTTAGTCAATAATAGATGAAACTTAGTATTAAAACTAGATAAACTGGGATTCCAACCCAGCAAGCAAGGGAGACAGGAACTCCCTGGACTGATACTTCAGTCAATAATAGATGAAACTTACTATTAAAACTAGATAAACTGGGATTCCAACCCAGCAAGCAAGGGAGACCAGGAGCTTTCGGACAGACACTTCAGTCAATAATAGATGAAACTTACCATTTAAACTAGATAAACTGGGATTCCAACCCAGCAAGTAAGGGAGACAGGAGCGTCCGGACTGATACTTCAGTCAATAATAGATGAAAGTTACTATTAAAACTAGATTAACTGGGATTCCAACCCAGCAAGCAAGGGAGACAGGAGCTCGCTGGACTGATACTTCAGTCATTAATAGATGAAACTTCCTATTAAAACTATAAAAAGATAATAACTGTAATGATTCAAATTGTATATTTCACTTAGTAAACATAGATTTGAACCTTGAAATTATTTAAGTGCTTGACTCTCCACTGTTATATCTTTGCAGGTTATAAGAAGGCTTTTGCTGGACGCTTTATATATATCTAAGTGGAGACGTCGGAAATGAATTTATTGTATTTATAGTGTAACTTTACGATTTTTCGCAGTTGTTGTTACAGGGAAAATGCTGTTTGAGGGTTCAGTGAGGGTGGACTTGTCTTTATTGATATGAAAAATATCTGCTGATGGTCAGATATTTTTAGTGGGCGTTAAACTTCATTTCTTATCTATATCCCTTATCGTTGCAAATCAAAATAGGTTGTATTAGTTCAATTTAAGTCTGTTGGTAACATCCTCTAAGCGCTTGTTTCTTTTTCTTTAGCTTTTTTATTTTCTAGATTGAATCTACCTGGTTATTTTTGTTCATCACGTGGGGAGGCGTTTTCTACGCTTCAGGTATAATGGATATGTTTCTTTGCATTAATCTCCGGTTTTCTTCTTAGGCCTACATATCGAGCACCACGAGGAGCTCGAGGAGTTCGGATTGATATACTCTAGAATAAGAGCACAACATCGTATGAGTAGTACCCGGCGTCGTTTGCTAGTGAGGGAATAGAGAACAAAGAAGTGGACGACTGAAATGAACTCATTTATCCCTATTGCAAACGGGAACCAGTAACATAAGTTTCTTATATGTGCTTATTGCAAAAAGTACGGTTAAACCCGAAAATGGTGTTGGGTGTGGCAGAAGTACCTGAATTTTTTATCATTGAGATGCTTTATTTATATTTTGTTAACAGACATTTACTTTGGTCGTTATATTTACTGAGTTCAGGTTCTTTTTCAAATCATACTTTTATAGTTTACAAAGACTGGAAAATCGTCATCTGGTGGAACCTGTACTACCTGATGAAACAACACCAACAATGAAAGGTACGTTATCTCTTGAAAAGAATTGGATAGCCCCAGTTTTTACAACTGAGTTCGAGAAGGGGCGGTCCACAAAAGAGCGGGCTGTTAGACTGTAAATCACTTAAATAACTAACCAACGCGAAAAATAAGAGCACAAAATAACCAATATTCAAATTTCTCCATTTCTACAGTCTACTGATAAACATTGCACTTTCTTCTGTTTTAGGACGTGTTTCTCAAGTTCATCAGAAGAGGTGCCTGCGTCTTACAATACAGCCAAAGCGAAGACGTAGCGATCAAGATGAAATACGCTAGAAACTTAATCTAATAATTTTTTTCCAGTAATATAAAACCTAAATAAAACTTTGTAGAATTCTGCTACAGTAGCAGTCAACGTTTTCGAAGGAGGACTTTCCTTCTTACGAAAACGACTGCTACTGGGCAACGATAGCTTTTTTTTGTTCCGAAATTATTAAGGATAGGTCTATATCTTTAATGTTGATCGAGAAATATGATGGGCTCTCGCCAACCTTTGGGGCAGTGTTGGTAACTTGCGAGTACTATTGTCGGCTTCTTCGGCTTTCGTTAATCTTCGTGTTCCTGAACGCTTAAATGACTGTAATGAACACTCTCGCCATTTTTGGAGGGGTACTTTCGGTAACTTTCGACCATTCTCGTTGACTACTTCGACTTGCGTTAATCTTCATATACTAAACCTACCATAACTTCGAACACACACTATGGTAAACGCTTAAATGCCTTTACAAAATTGCGTTCAGTGAAACTCTCCCCATCTATCGGGGATACTTTTGACCACTATCATCAAATCTTCATTTTTTACTTAACATTTCTACGAACCGGCGCTATCGTAAATGGCTATATGCCTTTGTCAAAATGAATACTCTTGCCATCTTTTTGCGGTACTTTCGGTGACTTTCGACCACTATCATTGACTACTTCGACTTGCGTCAATCTTCATAGAGACTTATGCCATTACTTCGAACGCGCGCTATCGCCAACTTCTGAACACTATAATGTTAATGAACACCCTCCCAATCTTTCGGGGTACTTTCAGTAACTTTCGACCACTATCGTCGACTACTTCGACTTGTGTCAATCTTCATAGAGACTTATACTTCGAACGCGCGCTATCGCCAACTTGAGAACACTATAATGTTAATGGACACTCTCGCAATCCTTCGGGGTACTTTCGGTAACTTTCGACCACTATCGTTGACTACTTCGACTTGCGCTAATCTTCATAGAGACTTATACTTCGAACGCGCGCTATCGCCAACTTGAGAACACTATAATGTTAATGGACACTCTCGCAATCTTTCGGGGTACTTTCGGTAACTTTCGACCACTATCGTTGACTACTCCAGCTTGCGTTAATCTCCATTGTAAACTTATTACTGATTACTTCGAACGCGCGCTATAGCAAACACTTAAATGTCTTTGCGAGCCTAGCGCAAACCCGACCTCCTGTAAATCTAAAAAGGGCCTCTCGCTCTCACCATGATGTTGTAAACCAAATTTTTACCGACTTGTTTAATGGTGTATCTTCTTTTTAACACTATGTATTTACATGAATGTTTTTGCGCTCTTGTTAACCTTCCGTCACCGTTATCAATTGTTTGATGCTTTGTTATGTATAGGCGGTACTTTCGGTAACTTTCGACCACTATCATTGACTACTTCGACTTGCGTCAATCTTCAAAGACACTTACCATTACTTCGAACGCACGCTATCGCCAACTTGTGAACATTGTAATTTTAATGGACACCCTCGCAATCCTTCGGGGTACTTTCGGTAACTTCCGACCACTATCACTGACTACTTCGACTTACGTCAATCTTCATAGAGACTTGTACTATAACTTGGAACACGCGCTATCGCCAACTTGTAAACACTATAATGTTAATGAACACCCTCCCAATCTTTCGGGGTACTTTCAGTAACTTTCGGCCACTATCGTTGACTACTTCGACTTGCGTTAATCTTCACAGATACTTATAGCACTACTTCGAACGCGCGCTATCGCCAATTTGTGAAAACTATAATATTAATGGACACTCTCGCAATCCTTTGGGGTACTTTCGGTAACTTCCGACCACTATCACTGACTACTTCGACTTGCGTCAATCTTCATAGAGACTTACCATTACTTCGAACGCGCGCTATCTCCAACTTGTGAACACTACAATGTTAATGAACACCCTGCCAATCTTTCGGGGTACTTTCAGTAACTTTCGACCACTATCGTTGACTACTTCGACTTGCGTCAATCTTCATAGAGACTTATACTTCGAACGCGCGCTATCGCCAACTTGAGAACACTATAATGTTAATGGACACTCTCGCAATCCTTCGGGGTACTTTCGGTAACTTTCGAGCACTATCGTTGACTACTTCGACTTGTGTCAATCTTCATAGAGACTTATACTTCGAACGCGCGCTATCGCCAACTTGAGAACACTATAATGTTAATGGACACTCTCGCAATCCTTCGGGGTACTTTCAGTAACTTTCGACCACTATCGTTGACTACTTTGGCTCGCGTTAATCTCCATTATAAACTTACTACTGTTTACTTCTAACGCGCGCTATAGCAAACACTTAAATGTCTTTGCGAGCTTCGCGCAAAACGAACCTCCTGTAAATCTAAAAAGGGCCTCCAGCTGTCACCGTGATGTTGTAAACCAAATTTTTACCGACTTGTTTAATGGTGTATCTTCTTTTTAACACTATGTATTTACATGAATGTTTTTGCGCTCTTGTTAACCTTCCGTCACCGTTATCAATTGTTTGATGCTTTGTTATGTATAGGCGGTACTTTCGGTAACTTTCGACCACTATCATTGACTACTTCGACTTGCGTCAATCTTCAAAGACACTTACCATTACTTCGAACGCACGCTATCGCCAACTTGTGAACATTGTAATTTTAATGGACACCCTCGCAATCCTTCGGGGTACTTTCGGTAACTTCCGACCACTATCACTGACTACTTCGACTTGCGTCAATCTTCATAGAGACTTATACTATAACTTGGAACACGCGCTATCGCCAACTTGTAAACACTATAATGTTAATGAACACCCTCCCAATCTTTCGGGGTACTTTCAGTAACTTTCGGCCACTATCGTTGACTACTTCGACTTGCGTTAATCTTCACAGATACTTATAGCACTACTTCGAACGCGCGCTATCGCCAATTTGTGAACACTATAATATTAATGGACACTCTCGCAATCCTTCGGGGTACTTTCGGTAACTTTCGACCACTATCGTTGACTACTCCGGCTTGCGTTAATCTCCATTATAAACTTACTACTGATTACTTCGAACGCGCGCTAAAGCAAACACTTAAATGTCTTTGCGAGCTTCGCGCAAAACCGACCTCCTGTAAATCTGAAAAGGGCCTCTCGCTCTCACCATGATGTTGTAAACCAAATTTTTACCGACTTGTTTAGTGGTGTATCTTCTGTTTTACACTATGTATTGACATGAATGTTTTTGCGCTCTTGTTAACCTTCCGTCACCGTTATCAATTGTTTTATGCTTTGTTATATATAGGCGGTACTTTCGGTAACTTTCGACCACTATCATTGACTACTTCGACTTGCGTCAATCTTCAAAGACACTTACCATTACTTCGAACGCACGCTATCGCCAACTTGTGAACATTGTAATGTTAATGAACACCCTCGCAATCCTTTGGGGTACTTTCGGTAACTTCCGACCACTATCACTGACTACTTCGACTTGCGTCAATCTTCATAGAGACTTACCATTACTTCGAACGCGCGCTATCTCCAACTTGTGAACACTACAATGTTAATGAACACCCTGCCAATCTTTCGGGGTACTTTCAGTAACTTTCGACCACTATCGTTGACTACTTCGACTTGCGTCAATCTTCATAGAGACTTATACCATTACTTGGAACGCGCGCTATCGCCAACTTGTAAACACAATAATGTTAATGAACACCCTCCCAATCTTTCGGGGTACTTTCAGTAACTTTCGACCACTATCGTTGACTACTTTGGCTCGCGTTAATCTCCATTATAAACTTATACTACTGTTTACTTCTAACGCGCGCTATAGCAACCACTTAAATGTCTTTGCGAGCTTCGCGCAAAACGAACCTCCTGTAAATCTGAAAAGGGCCTCCAGCTGTCACCGTGATGTTGTAAACCAAATTTTTACCGACTTGTTTAATGGTGTATCTTCTTTTTAACACTATGTATTTACATGAATGTTTTTGCGCTCTTGTTAACCTTCCGTCACCGTTATCAATTGTTTGATGCTTTGTTATGTATAGGCGGTACTTTCGGTAACTTTCGACCACTATCATTGACTACTTCGACTTGCGTCAATCTTCAAAGACACTTACCATTACTTCGAACGCACTCTATCGCCGACTTGTAAACATTGTAATGTTAATGAACACCCTCGCAATCCTTCGGGGTACTTTCGGTAACTTCCGACCACTATCACTGACTACTTCGACTTGCGTCAATCTTCATAGAGAGTTATACCATTACTTCGAACGCGCGCTATCGCCAACTTGTAAACACTGTAATGTTAATGAACACCCTGCCAATCTTTCGGGGTACTTTCAGTAACTTTCGACCACTATCGTTGACTACTTCGACTTGCGTTAATTTTCATAGAGACTTATACCACTACTTCGAACGCGCGCTGTCGCCAATTTGTGAACACTATAATGTTAATGGACACTCTCGCAATCCTTCGGGGTACTTTCGGTAACTTTCGACCACTATCGTTGACTACTCCGGCTTGCGTTAATCTCCATTATAAACTTACTACTGATTACTTCGAACGCGCGCTATAGCAAACACTTAAATGTCTTTGCAAGCTTCGCGCAAAACCGACCTCCTGTAAATCTAAAAAGGGCCTCTAGCTGTCACCATGATGTTGTAAACCAAATTTTTACCGACTTGTTTAATGGTGTATCTTCTTTTTAACACTATGTATTTACATGAATGTTTTTGCGCTCTTGTTAACCTATCGTCACCGTTATCAATTATTTTATGCTTTGTTATGTATAGAGTGCTTTATTTCCATGACTAATACGCCCTTTCGATCGCGCGATTCCATACACTTGCCGAACGTGCATCAACCCTCGTTAACTTAGTGTTACCCGATCTTGTAACTTTTTATTCTCGATCCTCAACTGTGGTCTTGGTTGCCTCGAGGGTAGAGGGTAGAGATTTGCTGTGCGTTTAACGTGAATGAGATTTGGTTAATGTACACAACGTTATACATAATAAGCCCAATATTTAATGTAAAGGGGTTGATAATGGATAAGCCACATAAAGAATGTGGAATAGTGGGTTGTAAGCTATTGATTCTAAAAACTTATACCAAGGTGCAACTGTTGACTTAATAAAGGGATTGACTTTTAAATAAACTGTAGTGATAAACCGGTGGGAAAATTAAATAACAATTGTTTTAATCTGAAATTAAGCTGGTAAAATAATTTTACCACAGTAATGAGAATTAAAAGCTTGCGTCTCGAGCGCTATCCATTTTGTGCCTGCAGCTGTCTAAGAAAAAAAAAATGAGAGAGCTGAGAAATAGATGGTTCACTCGATTGAAGCTTATTGTTCTGGTTTGCTTTCGAACCACAATGGCTTTATGCGGTTTTAATTCAATAGCTCCTCTAGATCTCGTTACTATCGAATTTCGCGTCCGCTCACTAACGTCTTCTTCGGCCTTCATGTTCGCTCCGAAACCAGATCCAGTTCGCCTCGAAAGCAATGCAAGCGCATGGAATTCTTATGATATGCAGTTACAATGTTTTAATATTAACTCACAACGGTTTAACTCCAGATTAGGCAGCTGGTAATCAGCATCTCGCCTTTTCTCGTTATTAAAGTATCATTGCTTCTCTCAGTCTTCTTATTTCCTTATTTCCTTGGAAATCATCCCAAACAATGCACGTTCTTAAGGGGGGGAGGTAAGGGGGAGGTTTTTGATAAACGCTGTCTGAACTGTTTACCTGAATTGCTTCAAAAATTAACATCATTTTAGATTTATTGCAAAGTAGATATAACTCGGTTAAGTTGACAACTTTGTATTTAATATTATCTATCCAATACTGTATGTTTAACAATTCCTATCTTAAATTGTAATAACATTAAAATTGTAATGATTGTGTTAGCGTCAGTAATACTTTGTCTAATAATGTATTAGTTTGTGTATGCTTTGAATATAGTTCGTGCAAGCAAATATGAACCTGAGTTTCAGATAAAGATAATTAAACCAAATATCTTCTGCTACTTTTGAATTTGTCACCCCTGTTCTGGTTGCCTTCGTTCACTTTTATCTGGGAAACGCGAGAATAACTGGGAAAAACTGCCCTATTGCAATGGTGGCGTAAAAACTGAACATGCTGGTATTTCTTTGTCCTCTCGGATAACTCCGCCTAGACATTCAAATGTTGAATACGCTGCGTCCACGTCGTCTGTGCAAGCCTCATAGATAGGTCGAATTACGCCCCCTTTTCAAAAAAGCGCACAATTTCGAATTCCCCCCACCCCCCGCAACTTAACAGCACGCGTTTTCCTCATTCTAACACAAAGGTATTGACCCAACTGTGGAAAATGAACCATTAGGGGACATAACGCGATCGGATGTTAACGGCGTGGCCGCCAATAACAATACGGAAAGTGGCACGACTCACAATGATGTTTTAAACATTTCCACCCTATATATTATTTAAGAAGCGACAGGGCACTAGGCAATTCTATCCTTCGAAATTTATTCAAGTGAGGGCCAAAACCAGGCCCAAAGCAAACAAATACCAACACAATTTTATTGCACGTACAAACACATACTGGAACTCTTTACCAAACGGTGCAGGTAAAAGCAGTCTGTGGAGGCATTGAAAATGGCCATCAAGTACCATCTTCAAATTAGAATTAGCAGAGGCGTAACTACCTGTGCGCAAAATATGCACCTGGGTACCTAAAAAAGTCGACACATGGTCGAGGGTAAAGAATAAAATATAATAAGTATTATAAAAAAGTGAGGAAAAACAAAATCAAATGACAGGAGCTATTATTATTTTAAAAAGCACAGTTTCCCGTTATTCATTTAAAACTGCTTGTCTCTTAGCGGTTAAAAATATTTTTCTAAAACAAAGGAATGCTTCATTTGTGGCCCGAGACAAGAATGGTAAATGTAGAGAAAAAGCGGGAAAATACCGCCAAGATAGCACGCTCTGTATAGGACACCATGACGTCAAAGTATTGCGCAAATTAAAACAAAGTGGCAAAAAGTGGGAAAAAGTTCAGTCATTTGCAAACAAAAATCGGAGATACCAACTTAAGAACTTTAAGTCAATGAATCCAATAAGGCGACAAAGAATTTTACGACCGTCATTTCATAAACAGAAAAAAACGCTTGGGCTTACAACGTAACCTCATCTTTAATCAAGTTATTAAAAATAGTTGGGTTTTTGAGGTAGTGGTGGTGGTGGTGGGGGGGGGGGGGGCGGGAGAGAATGCAGAAAAAGTTGCGTACCTCTGGAAAAATCCTGGCATAACATATCTCTTTATAAAAGCAAAAAAAGTATGTTCTCTTGAACAATTTCTTTCGGCAAAATAAGGCGTCTTAGGTTAGAAAAATCAAGAGAGTTTGTGGAGTCATAAGCGACGAACTTGTTGAGCCGGGAGCCCTACATGTGGCTGAATACCCTCGGTAAAGGAACCCAGCACTGAAGACCCAGGGATAAATAAGACTAAGGAAAGGCGCGGAAAAGAAAAGTCAGAGAGGTCGATTCGAAAAAGACTGCTTCTTAGTTACCAGCAAGAGTCAGATGAAGTAATAAAACTGATATAAATTGAACTAGTTGGTGTAGTTAGTGGTCTCTTTTCTCGCGTAAATGAGCGGCAAAGGCGCGAGCGAAGCGCAGGCAAACGAGCGGCAAAAGAAGTATCCGCCGAATTCTCTTCCTGGCTTCACCCGCTCATTTACCCACTCGAAAAACAAAAGTGCCAGCAACGCAGGCTAAATCTGAACCGGAAAGACCGATCTGTTTGCTCCTTTAGCGCTGGAATTACAAACTTTTTTGTTCAGATGCTATGAAAAGTTGTAACTCCGGGCGAGAGAGGTGAAGTGGTAACAGCTGCCCTAACGGATAAACATCTGAGCATCAGGAAGGAATAAAGAAAGAAAAAAATAACCGTGAAATGAACGTTTGGGTTAATTCAGGATACAGGCTCTGCGAAAATTTTGAACTATGCAAACTGTGTTGTACTTTCTTAACAATTGAATACGCGGTGACCATGTAATCAGCTAACTGAATAAACAACCGAGCCAGGAGTTTCTGTTAATATTTATTGCGAGTGCCTTATTTTCAGCTAACAACCTAGGAGTAGAACATCATTTAGTCTTCTCCTTCTTGATCGTCAAAATCAAGCAAATAAGAAAGACTCTGCTGGCAGGTTAATTGTTCTATAGAATCCTGCCAGGGAATGGGCTGAATTGTTTAAAAAGATAACCTACTCCTTCACTCTAGTACTATTTTAAATATAAAGAATTGGAATTTCTGAACTTTTTTCCTTTATTGATTAAAAAGTGATAAAAAACGAGTACACACTTAAAGTACAATTGAGGGTAAAATGTTACCCAACAATATAGAGTATAAAATTCTAATTATACACTGTCGCAACACGTACAATACGAGCTCGGAAAGAAGCTACTAAAACCGGCGTATCAGAACACAGTGCGAAAACTGAAATCACTGAAAGGTTATACGTTGGCCGTTACATAGTTCTTGGTTTGCTTTAAACCGTACAAATGAATTTTGGCTATACAATTCGGTTATATAATGAAAGAATTCCATACTGTGGAGGGAACAAGACATAGACTTTACAGCCATATGTCAGAGGAACAGTCTCCTCCCGGATATCGCACTTCATGTGCAAGGGCGGGTCCATCGGGTTCCTCTCCAAAATCAACGCAGAAATCAGGATTTAACTTGAGACCACCATTCACTGTATCAACGTCCACTTGAAGCAACACGCTACCTTTCCTGCGAAGAAAAGCGTACGAGAAAAAAAATACTACAGTCAATCATCTCCACATCTGTCAACTTGGAGAGAGAAGTAAGAGGCCGTTCTGAAATGATGGCCGTTGAATCGGACTGGTTTATGAGGAGGTAGAAGCTTAATCTGACGGCAATTCTAGAATGGAAGGGTATTTTTGAGAAAATACGAAAATACTCAAGGCGTTGACAATAGGAAAGTCATCATAGGGTCAATAAGTTAGCACAAAGACTCTCCACACGACGTTCAGTTAAACTTTTTAGTACATTTCTTTGCCATTACTGCACGACTTCGACATAGATCGCCTATTATAATTTATGGAGGAAGTGAGCAAACGACAACGAATTTTTCTCTCTCTTTCTGAACTTGAATAGTCAGGAATTCAGCTCCAAGAGAGTTCGACTACATTTGACAAGGTAAGCAAGTTGGAAAAATCGCGCTGAATCTTGAAATTAAAGAACGCCGAGTTTTCCCTACTTTTAAGTCGTTGTCGTGTGATTACGTCCGCAGTCCATAAAACCAGACTTCCGAGGAAGTAAATAATTCAGTATTTTTTTTATCTTTTCTTATCAATGAAAATGCTGACTGCCTTACTTGGAGAGGCTGGGATAAAACTGGTTGTCCCATACACTGTACAGCGATGTTGTAAAGTATAATCGCTTTCCGTCCAGACTGAGCTGCAACATCTGTGGCCCACCCTCGACTCTCGTTCCCTTCACGTAGCACGGGTCAGGCTGTTCACTTAATTCACTATCCTCGATCACTTTCACCGAGCCATCTTTGGTTATACTACCACCAACGAAGACCTAAGACAGAAAAAGATCACATGTTAATGATTATAATGATCATAAAGGAATTTGATTTGTCTCCTATGTTTCACAAAAATTACGCGCGCGATCAGCTGGTTTTACGTAGTTTTAGAAAAAAGCGTTTGATGGCAGGAAAGGAATAACCTAACAGGTGTTAAACATGAAAACGCCGGAGGAAGGGGGGGGGGTCCTAGTAATGGCCTAATGGGGATGAGTAGCTGGATGGGGTCCCATTTTCACGACTGGGTTGACTATAACGACCTATAACAAGGTTGCGTTTTCAACAGAGTTACTACTAGACTTCCTCAAAGTTCTTCGCTTCTCATTTCCGGTTCCGGTAACATAAAAAAACTACCACTCGCGCTTAGCGCTCGTGAAAAAAATTGAGCTCGACTTGTAGGCAAGTCTCAGTTACTACGAGAACGGGCTCTTTAATTTTCGGGATCATTCGGGGAAGAAAATTTCGGTTAGTGTGTTACGTAGGGATTTAATACTAGGCAGATTCACGGTTAAAAAGTTGTTACCTTATTTTGAGCTTTTGGTTTGATATTTGACAATCGGCTGGCAAAACATTCCGTTCTTGAGTTACTAAGTTGTGATTGCGAAATTACATTTGCTCAAAAGTGACTAAGATGTATAGCTGCGTAAGCAGAGGTAATTTAACCAGAGTTAAAAAGATGGACGAATAGTTCTGATAGTTTCCCCCCGAACAAAAAGCAAAAAGCTATGGTCAAGAAATTCAGTGTAAACGAGAAATTCAAGCATACAACGCAAATGTTTTTTTACTGTAATATATTGAATTTTATAAAATAATCTAGATAGTACGTGCGTCCTGATTGGTTAAAAACCTATGGTTTATTGTGCCGGTAAACTCATAGAAAACTTTAAGCTTTTCGAGTGTTCTCCCGACATCCCGCGTGGGTTATCACGCCGGTAAACCCATAGAAACTGTGATCTATTGCTTAAATATTTCATCATTTGTAGAATACACATGTCTAGCGCTTTCGTAATTAACATGTACCGGTAGTTATAATGTGTCCTTCCTGTGTTTCTCTACTTAAGTATTGTCTCGAGCCTTTATGAAAGCAGTTTAGAGAGTGACCGACCTACCTGGCCAACCAGTTTGGGATTCTTGGTGTCTGTTATATCATACTGTCTGAGGTCTCCATGAAGCCAGTTACCGAAATACAAATATTTGTCGTCCAGAGAGATAAGAATATCTGTTATCAGACCTGCAGAAAAACGCATGAAAAAAAAAACGTCATTGCAAGTCTCTGAGTTAGGAGTTACTCTATTAAAAAGAAAAAAGGAAGACGAACCCAGGTGTTCAACTGAATGGCTTTTTGGCTCAGATGAAAGGGGCTATGATATAGCTGTTTTTAAGTCAATTTTGTGCTTAAGTCAATACTGACTGCCTTTATACCTGTACAAAAAAAACTCCTGTAGATTTATGACGAAGATATCAAATCACTTTCACCATGCAGGAAGTACTAACCATTATATTTTTTTCTAGTGATTTTTGGGATCATTCTCAGCAGCTGGGCACAGAACCTTATACAAAACAGAACAGAATATAATATACAGCACCTTATATGTTTCAATTCACGAAATAAAGTCCTGTGCCCGGCTGCTGAGAATGATCCATTTTTTAAGTTTTTAAGGTGGAGATTTTTTTCTGTCACCTTGACATTCAGTCAATTTAAGTTCATCGGAAATTCATTTCTTTTTGTCGAAGATAAAAGATTTTAATATAAATGCACACGGCGGGGTTAACATCCCACGCACACATCACAAACAATTCATAATAACTAGGGTATCTAAAAGATAGTAATGCTGCGGCACATTCTGTTGATACTGGAATTAGTTAGGCAGTGAGACTTAAAAGAATCAAAAATGACATGGAATGTCCTATTTACATGTTGGAAAGTACTAGAATAATTACTATCAGTCTATAGAAAGAACTCGTGGGAACGTTGTTTAGAAAATGATCAAGTGGTTATCAACTCTGGTTTTCCCACAGTAAATGTAGGAAATAAAAGAAATTCAGATCGTTTATCCATATATTTAATATACGGTGCACAATATTTTCTCTGGAAACACAATATTTTTCTTGCTGTTTGTTGCACTTTATTAAGTAACAGTTATTTAGCTATATATTTATAGAAAACAACAACACAAAAAACGGGAAATAAAAGGAAGAAGGAATAAATAACTCAGTAGGATTCGAACCCGGCACCTTCGACTCGACGCGACTACACTTAACCACAACACCACAGAGACTGACTACGTAGTCTATAGGAAAAGTCTTTCATTTTATTCCTTTTCCATGAAACTTCCGCCGGCAAGATGATCGCCAGCCGCATTAACCGAGCTATTAACAGTGAAAAAACAATGTAAACGCATATTCCATGGCAATAAATGAATAAAAGAACATAATTATGCTTTTCAAAACGTCGATACACGTCCTCGTCTGCAACGTAGGACACAAAACATATGTTTTGTTATCTCGATCTCCGCAGTTATTTTGAAGCGAATATAATGGTCAAAATCACATCCATTTTCGGCTCATACAGTTTCTTAAGAATAGCATTGCATGACATTTTCTCACTTTCACATCACCTTCTAGCAAGCTGGGATTTGTATATCCCCCGTGTTGCGGAGTCGAAGAGCAAAAAAGGCTCTTGAATTGAAATCCAATCCCCAAGTAAACCATCGTACTCATCTGAAAGACTCCTGCGTGTCTTAAAATTTGGTAAGACCTCTAACCTTGCTGTAGAAAATTTGCCACAAAGAAAACTCTAAGTCTGAGCAGCAAATGATGCACTCTCACCCACCGAACTTTCGTTTTTATTTGAGTTGTTCGTGGCGCAATGTACTCTGGTTAAATGCAATGCATTGTGGTAAAAAGTGATGAATTCGAGAATTCGTCGCCCCTTATATATTTCTTTTAAATCCTGATTATGTTGCTGCTCGCTCCCTTCGGTCGCTCCGCAGCAAAAAGTTACATAAATCATTCTTTTCTATAATCATGGCAATCGTATAGATCACTTGATATGCGGTACGATTTCGTCATTAATTTAATTATGTATTAAAATTTGGTTGTGAAGGCTTTCACACAAAACATGTGTCAGCGATTCTAAGCCAGTTGCCACGACGTTAGTACAGATGTATGAAAAATGATTTGAAATCATTTTTAGATCGCGATTGGTTCGTTGTTTCAACCACGGCGTAAGAAGCTACCCTAGCTTCTTACGCCCTGGTTTCAACCAATAAACACATTATCCGGTTTTCGACAACGGATCAGTTTTAGGTCTGGAAAATCCAAACGGTCTGAGATAGAATATACTCTACCTCTCAGCAAATAATAAAGTCAATTCTCTATAACGTAAAAACCGTGTAGCTGTATATTGGATCGTCAACGATCGACCTCAACGATGTGACTACCGGATGTCGTCGCAAATTTCCTGTTTGCATTTGTTGAAGGCATTCATATTACTACAGTCTCCCGGTTCAAACGTTATGGGCTTTACAAGCCTTATAACTGAAGAATTACCTTAAAGTCAGGGCAAATCATTTTGGGCACTAAATATGAACTCTTGTTGAAAAACGAAAGACTCTTCGCAACTCATCTTTCCTCGGACTAAATTTGATTTGCAATTTAATACAACAATAATTGTTTTGATACATGGATTTTAAATGATATTACTGTTTTTTAACCAAACAGTTCTATCGGCAAACAGTTTGACAAACGAAGCGATGCGTTCATATACTGCACAGCGAACGTCAAAACTTTACATGATTATAATTCAAAGGAATATAGTAATTATAACCCTAACCCTAACCCTAACCCTAACCCTAACCCTGTCAACAACAACAGTCCTATTCAGGACTACGTTCACCCGGACAATCAAACTCAACCTACTTTTGAAATGACTCTTGGGTTCAAACCTTTCACAGTAATTATAATGTTTTTTCTTTTGTCGCTCGGCATTGCTTAAAGTTTTTTTTTTTTTGACGATCGTGGGGCCAATTTATTGCGGCTAGCAAAAACTTTAAAACACTAAAAACGATAAAAAGCTAAGATACAGAATTATGAGAATCGAACTTTAAGTCTAACCCTTAGCCTAAGTAACAATAATAATAATAATAATAATAATAATAATAACGGTTTAACATCAGTACATCCATGGTATGGCTCTTCGCCTGACATAAAATTAAAATAAGGAATTTAAAAGGAAAAAAAAATACATAAATCTGAATTATGAATTTGTAAAAAAAAGCTAGGTAATAAAAAGTAAAAATAATTAATACAAGACAAGACAAGACTAGCGAGTCGGAGTCAGAAGAATCAGAACGTTTCCATTTTCTTGCGACTCCGCTTACGACTCCTTCGCTTTCGTTCCGCTTATAATGTAGTGAAAACCAGATTGTCGGAGTCGGAAGCACGTTCCCACGCTTTGTCATCGGCTTAGTTCTTCCGCTTCTGCTTCCGACTCCGACAATCTGGGTTTCACTAGATCATAAGCGGAACGTAAGCGACGGAGTCGTAAGCGGAATCGGAACGCTATTTTCACTAGATCATAAGCTCTACGCTTCTGATTACGACTCCGACTCCGTCGCTAGTGAAAACCAGCCTTAAGGGACCTTTGCAGAGTAGAGGACCCGATACATCAACTTATTGGAACAGAATTTATTGCATGCGATTTCTAAGTTAAGACAAGTGTTGTGATAAGTTGTTACTGAAAAACTCAGTTAAAACCCGCGTCAACCCAAAAAGTGGTCGAAGTGGGGCTTTTACTGGGAAGCTTTGGTGGATTATTAGTCGTGGAGAGGCGACCAAACATGGGGGTTTTGTTGCCCTTAAGATTTTGCTTTTATCCTAACGACATACAAAATGTTTTTGTTCAGTTTCAATAAAAAATTAATGGTTTAATCTTTAAGCCTGACAAATCAGCAGGCAAAGCTTGTACATTCGGAACTATATCAAAATCCTGGCATACAGAATTTTGATAATCAACAAAAGTTCTCAAACTCATTAATAATTCATTAAGAAAATACAAAGGAAATTAATGTTTAATGAGTGTTTGGAAATCGGATGAAACACTGCTTAGTATTTGCATCCTTAATTTCTCCTTCAAAAATGATTTTGTTTGAGAAGAAATATCAAACATTCGACACAGTGTTTCATCACCAGATGAAACACCTCGAAGTTCGTCAAAAATACTCCGCTGCGCGTCGCATTTTCAACTCTCTTCTCGGTGTTTCATCTGGTGATGAAACACTGCATCTCATGTTTGATATATTACGTCAAACATGTAAAAAGCCATGGGAGTAACGAGATAATATTCCGACGTTTCTGCGACATTATGAAGCCATTATAAACGTTGAAAAGCAGTCTTAATTACTGATGCAAAGCTTTTCATTAACGAGGCAGTCAAATTGTCAATTTGTTCTAACTTGCATTTTTTCAGGGACGGCACCAGCGTGGTGTTTATCATATTTGCGCACGGAAGAAGATTTGCGTACTTTTGTGGCCATCAACTGTAACACCGATAAATGTAATAAAAGTCAATGATAAATGTAACACCCACCATAAATGTAATAAAAACCAACCATAAATGTAACAGAGTACCAACCATAAATGTAATCAAAAATTTTAACCATAAATGTACTAAGTATAGAAACTCGTCTGAAAGCAAGTTCGTTTCGTTATTTATGGGGCCAAGTGATGTCTAAGAGGTTCTTAAACGATTTCAAGAACCATTTTGTATGATTAACAAAAACTTTTTCCGGCTGTCAGTCTCTACACCTTTAAGTCTTGCAATTACCTGTGCGTTCCGCTTTCTAGACACCGAAAATTTTTATCATGTATAACCAAATAGATTTGCGAACAAATTTTATATACATTAGTGTACTTTATTTTTTTGCTTATTCGCTGCGCGAACACTAGAAATTAAACATACTTGAGCGTGTCCTTTTGCTGTGTTGGACTATTGCTACAGGCATTTTTCTTTTCATCATCCGGTCCAGTTTCATCCTGTTGAACGCGTTGCGCAAGATCTATGCACATATCAAACGACTTCCTAACGCCCGGCAAGCAATTCCGAAAGACAGTCAACTGCTAAATTTAATTTCCCGCCTCATAAAATGACTTCAAGTCTTTTTCAAAAGTAATGTATCAGCACCAGAGTGATGCCGTTCCCAGCTAACAGGACACTGAGGTTTGCAGTTGTTTCCCTCTGGCAAATAACACATTTTAACCAGTCAGTAGCTTGAGGCAGTGACCTGTTTCCTGCGTTTTCAAATTAACCCATTTCTTACTTCTTTTTTTAAACCGACAGTTTTCTCTCTTCTATAACTAAAATAGTTTCTTTTCTAGCTGCTCCGAGTCGCATGCACATCAGTTAAGATAATGCAAACTCTTACCATCCGAAGCAAAAAAAAAAAAAAGAAAAAGCATGTGCAGATAAATTCCAAATTACGACCTGCATTTTTTAAAGGCGAGGCTCTTTCGGAGAACAGAAAGGAAGACACAAAAGTCTCGTTTAGCAGTAATCCTTCCCGCCTCGTGACGTACAGCTTCTCGCTTATCGTGCAATAATATCACGTGACTGTGGGGGTCAGCTAAGTACTTTCCTACACATTTATATAATGAAGAGAGGAAAATAGCAATTCGCATCCCAATTTAAACATCTGTATTATTGAACCTTTATTTTTTGGTAAAACAAGCATTAAGTCTAAAAAAGAGCAAGAAAAACTATCTCGCGACGGTCTCGGGTCTTAAAATTTCATTTCAAACTGCTAACTAGCTGGAATTAGAAAATTTAACGCGGCACTATGACCAAAATATCAGGAATGACCAGCCTGTGAATGTAAAATATTCCTACAAAGTTTGGTGCTCGTATCAAAAATCGCATAATTCGCTAGCTAAACCGCCGGACTACTGGGGCACAGTGTGTAATACATTAGTTAAAAATTAACTTTCAAATAAATTATGCGTTTTGCTTGTTCCAGTTTGCCTTTAAAGTTAATTTTAAATACACTTTTTGCTTGTTCGTGATTATCTAGAACTTTTTTTGGAAATTTCAGATTTTTTGAAAGCTTTTGAAGTTGAGAACGCTTGGATCACGAAATATAATGCTCACTGAGTTGAAAATGACACTGTCTGACCAAAATCGCGAGATTAAGTAATTAGTAACACATGAAAAGCGGATTGGTTGTATAAACAGGAAGCTTGAAGGAACAAAAATTTACTTTCTGACATTTATGAAAACATCATCTACACAGTGTGTAATACATTAGTTAAAAATTAACTTTCAAATAAATTATGCGTTTTGCTTGTTCCAGTTTGCCTTTAAAGTTAATTTTAAATACACTTTTTGCTTGTTCGTGATTATCTAGAACTTTTTTTGGAAATTTCAGATTTTTTGAAAGCTTTTGAAGTTGAGAACGCTTGGATCACGAAATATAATGCTCACTGAGTTGAAAATGACACTGTCTGAACAAAATCGCGAGATTAAGTAATTAGTAACACATGAAAAGCGGTTGGTTGTATAAACAGGAAGCTTGAAGGAACAAAAATTTACTTTCTGACATTTATTAAAACATCATCTGGCAACCTTTTGACCATCATAAGCCGGCTTCATTTGATAATAACAAAATGATCAAAATCTATTACATTTATGGTGAGCCAGATTTTTACATTTATGGTTAAAACTTTGTTAAATTTATGGTTAGTAATTTATTACATTTATGGTTGATTTTTATTGCGTTTGTGGTGGGTGTATTACATTTATAGGCGGAAATTTTAAATGCCGGTTTTTAGATTTATGATTGGTGTCGCTCGCTTGAGAAGGCTTTTTATATCGTTGCGAAATAGTATAAATTCTGGAGGGTTTTCTTTTTTTATGGAGAGCGAGGGGAGCTGCAACACGTCGAAAAACGCTGAAAGGTGTCGTTTGTTTCAAAGACGCATAGGTAAGATATGTCTTGTTGCTGTTCTTCCAAACAAATTTTTAATGCTAATAGCCTTTCTTATAGTAGAATTTTGAAATACATGTAAGGACTGTAAGGTGTGAAAGTTCTATTACAGAGAGGTCTGTACTAACTGAGGACACCTACCGAGATCTACCTGATGTCTGCTCAATTGAGGTGGCCGCTTAAAGCTGGTTTGTTTTACAGAAAATATGGGATGGCAAGTTGAAGAACCTATGTCCTCTTAATACAGGGTGTTGGGTTTTTATTAGCCTGCGAGAGCATCCGGTTTTTTCGGCTCTAGCAGGCTAGCTTTTTATGAAGTTGGCTCAATATAAGCCTCACTGTAACTGAAGAAGAATTATATTTTCAAGACATAGTGAAACCAGCTTTTTCATTTCTCAAATCTTCCGAAAAGAGACCAGGCTTTCGATCCGGTTGCAAGGCAGTGAATTTCTCCCGGCGTAGGCAATCGAACGAAACCGAACCAAAAATCAATCGAATGCAATCGGTCGGATTGTCGTTCGATTGGTTCGGTAATCGAACATGATCAAACTGGAGCTTTTCGGTAGTTCGATTAATCGATTAATCGAGTTCGATTACCGAACTCAATCGATTTTGTTCGGCGGAAAGACAAAACGCATTCAGTTTCAATTGAATCGGAAACATTTTCCTCAAGTATGTATGTGAAGCAGTTTGAGGCCGCGATTTTTTTGCATTCAGCTTTCAAACTATATAACAGCACAAAATCGAACGGGGAGAAAAAGAACTTTTAAGACCTTAGGGAGACTTTAGGGACTAGAAAGAAATAGCAAGGCATCCACATTTCCTCTTTGGTTATTATGTCCAAAAGACAAAAATTGATGTTTTCAAAAAAAAAATGATTTCTTTCGGGAAATAGCTATTTTAAACCGATCACAAGCAGCACGAGGGGAATGACGTACGCCGGCCTCAGCCACATGAACGTCTATAAAATCCCACTGATATATAAGGCAAACTTAGGCAGTCAGGAGCCGCAACTTTCCCGTTTCGTGAACGGTCGGTGCCATTTTTAAGTCACTTAGAAAATTTATGACCTGTTATTGACAGTGTTTCCATTAAAAAGAAAAAAAAGACCGCAGCCCAGGGTCGAACCCGGATCTCGAACCCGAACCTTTCGTATCCTAATCTTTTCACGGTACAAACACTACCACACTGACCCGAAAAATTTCGAAAATTTATGACCTGTTATTGACAATGTTTCCATTAAAAAGGAAAAAAAAAGACCACAGCCCAGGGTAGAACCCGGACCTCGAGCCCGAACCTTTCGTATCCTAATCTTTTCACCGTACAAACACTACCACACCGACCCGCAAAATTTCGAAAAATTTAAGAAAATAAACAAGCAAACTGTCCTTCTTAACTACTGATACATCACTAACAGATGACCCTAGCCCTTTCTATAACTTTTAACGTAAATTCAACTTGGGCTTCAACCTGGTTATTTCTATTACATCTTCAATGACTAAAGGCGTGGCTAGCAATATTGGCATCCACCGTCATAATGGCAACGACTGGGGGGGGGGGGGAGAGGTAACTCTATTGTTTCCCACCTAAGTTTCCTAACCCACTCCACCTGCCAGTATGACGTCACATAGTAACGGGCAAGAGCCTCGGGTCGCTTATGCAAATTAGCAAGGGATACGACAGTTATTTGGACGAGTGAGGTCGAGGAAAAGCTAAGAAGCTAACAAATATCGCTATATATCGCTTATTTGATCGAATGTGTGTGAGCTTTGGTGTTGCTATAATCTGCTTGTGTAAACCGTTTTGTTATTTTGTGTCCGTGATTGTAAAATTTTGTTAATTTGTTTTGCGAGCCGTGTTGCGGGATCGCCATCTATTTCACGGGACCGGCAAGGTTATCAAAACTTAAATCTTTTTTTTCTCTAAAATAGGCAAGGTCTAGTCTCCAGAATAGGAGGTTCCATTCACAGATCATGCATGTTTATATTTCATCTATTCTTTTGCTAATTAAATGGGCCTAACTTCATATCATTCCTTTCGATTGCGGGCCTCTGATGATCCTGTTGATCTCCTAATTTTCCACCAAATTCAGTAAAGCTAGTTCGATCGATTATCTACATCGAGTCGGCCCGTTGAACCGGAAATAATGCGAAATAGCTTTGAAATACGCGCTTAAGCTAATTTTCCTCAAACGTATATTTGAATTCATGATAAATATATACAGCTCAACCAGCTTCAATCAGCGTCTATGGCAGAGAAAAATTGTTTTGATATGACAAATCATGCGTGTCACTGTGCAGATAAACCGGGTTCGACTCCCGGCGACGCTGCTTTCTGTTTCTTTGTTTTTTCTCCTTGTTTGGTCTATTTTTTTTAACACTAATTCTCCTTTTGGCCTTTTTTTCTTTATTCTTACTGCAGACCCTGCTGGTCATACACTTGGATCAATATATATTTTTAATTTAAGCTTAATTTAAGAGCGACTTTCTGTATTAAAAATACCACGGATAGGCGTGCAAGATGGAAAAATCGAAATCCCCCAAACTTTGTCACAACAAGCCCTTTGGAAACTATTTCAAAAAATACAAGACTCAGTTCCCTTGACTTAATATTTTCAAAAATAATAATAAATTTTCACCTTCGAGAGGCCTTCAAACCACCGAAAAATGTGCTTGATACGCTCGCTTCGTGAATGGAAACGGAAACTAATACCACGACTTTTCTTATATTAAACAATTTTATGATCCTGTCTTTCTACCTAAACGTTGTTACAATTTCAAAAGATTTCAATCTGATTTTTTAATATTTTTTCAAAATTACCCTCTAATTCAGCATTATCACGACCATCAATTTTGCCATTTTTCAACGGCGAAAATCTCTTCCTGGTACATGGCTTTCATTAGAAAAATGGTATTCCAGAGAAAGAGCAATGCTTCCCCTATCAATCTGTGAAATAAAATTCTGGGGCAATTCAAAATGCGAGTTTTTACAACTGAAAACATTTACGGTACTCGCGTGATTTACGACCTCTGAACTTGAAGTTGTGTTGATGAATACAAGCGAGAATTTAGACAGCACTTGAAACTCCGTTCCGTTCCTGTTCAATTTTCGAAGGTTATCTTATAAATTCTCCACGATTTTCTGAAGTTTAATTTTTCACATTTTACATCCCAGGTTAGGCTAATTTTTCGTAGAAAAGAGGAAACCTTAAATGTTCGGATTTAAACATGTGATCGAGAGAGGAATCAGAAAAAATTCTCACTTTCGTGATACGTTAAATTGCATCTATAATTTTTGGGAAAATAATACTGAAGACCTTGTAATTTCGAAAATACTCAATGCAAGTTCCCTTAGGATGACCGAACAGGAACAAATTTTATAGCGATTAGCGATTGCCCAAGGATCAATCCTCGGGCCTTTGATATTTAATATTTTCATCAACGATCTCCTGTTCATCGTGAAAAGATGTAAACTCTCTAGCTACGCAGACGACACGCAAATTTTCTTGCTCATAATGACTATAGAGAAGTTGAGAGTGCTATAAACTCTGATCTCCAGCTTGTTGATAAATGGTATGATGAGAACGGTCTGAAAAGGAACAATTCTAAGTATCAAGCTATTGTGATGGGAAAATCTGACGCCACACTTGATTTCAAGAGTGAAAATTCCAGTATCCCAGTGACTAAAGAATTTGAGATGCTTGGCATAACGATAGATAACAAACTGAAGTTTGACAATCATGTTGCTAAAATATGTAGGAAAGTTTCACAGCAAATAGCTGTTCTTAAAAGAATGAAGAAAATGCTTCCCTTCAAAACAAGGCGCGACCTATATTTAGCATTTATCCTTCCTCACTTCAATTATTGCAGTAAAACCTGGAATTTTTGTAGTAAACGTGCTGCAGACAAATTGGAAAGGTTAAATGAGCGCGCGATCACGTTTGTTTTCAGGGATAAGTACACAAGCTACTCGGAACTTCTCAACGCATTAGGCCTCTCATCTTTAAAACAACAAAGATTAATTAAAATCACACTGTCTATTTTTAATGCCGTCGACAATTCTTTAGCGCCCAAAAGTATACAAGGCCTGATAGTTCATAGGAAGAACGTTAGCTACAATTTAAGAGGTGACTATATCCTCTCGCTACCCAAGCCAAAGTCTACTACATATGGCTTGAACTCAGTCCGTTATATTGGTCCGAAACTCTGGAATTCAATTCCGAACATGTTTAGAAATAAAACGAATTTTAAGTCTTTTAAGAGATCCATTAGCCAAGTTGACCTAGCGCAATTTTTATAATTTCGACGCTTTTTATTGAATTTAGTATTTATTTAGATATAAGATATACTTATTAAGATTTTATTGTTATAATTTTAATTATAGAATATTCCATATCTAGTTTTTTAACTTTTAATTTTATTATGTTTGTGGAATACCTGTAAATTAGCTGGCGTGCTTTCACAGACCCCGATTTCGGTTCCGTCTGTGAAAGCACACCATTATTGTAGCTAAGTGTATTTTCACAATAAACTCTTATTGTATTGCATTGTATTGAGCCGCTGCAGGTTTCGGGGTGGGGCGAAGACACGCATAACGCAAATTTCCCTCCGTAGATAAGCCCCTCCGAATATAAGCCCCTCCAAAAATAAGCCCCTCAAAAAGGGCCTTTGAAAAATATAAGCCCCGGGGCTTATTTTCGGAATTTTACGGTATTCACCTGGTACCCCCCCGAGGGCTACGTGTGTAAGACTGTTCCTTTTCAGATTTTCAATAGCAATGCAACAAACAATGGTAGTCTTTACACTAGAGCCTAAATAAGCTAAGAAATATTTCAAGACAAGTAACTTTTAATTACTTCATGTAAGTTCATAATTGCTCTAGCGGATAAGTCAGTGAAACTAAGGATTTTGATTATTTACATGTTTTGCTTTTATGGTAACAGAGGGCGCCGCGTGAGTGTCTTTTTCGGAATGGTATCTGTGTTCGCGGTATAATCTGGGTTTCAAAGTTCTTTGTCACGCAATCTCGTTTCGCTAAAGGCAGTAAAGGATTCGGGTCTGTTGTCAAACTGAAGTGAGGTAGGTAAAAATGTTTTCCTTTTTTATAGCTATAACGATTTGGTTCATGAGAAATGAGAACCGGCATTTGAAAGAATAGCTACCGGCACTAGTAGCCGTTTTGTACATATATCATAACTGTTACGAATACGGCAAAAGTAAACAAATACGCACGTAAGGGAAGTGTTGTAGTCAAGAAGTTCATAGCACACTTTCGTACAATGAAAATTGCTTTTCCGTTTGAAAATTGACCACTGTGAAACCTAAAATCGTTTTTGTTGTCTAACCTTGCGGACAAGGGGCCAATTTGCAACAGATCAGAGTTTCAAGTACTGTCTAAGTTCTCTCTTGTATTCATCAATACAACTGCAAGTTGAGAGGTCGTAAAGCACGCGAGTACCAGGACAAGACAAGACATTGGTTGTCTTTACACTTGGATGTTTGATAAGTAAGACTTGAGAGCTGCTAAGTTTTACCTAACCAAAAAATACGTGTGAAGGCCTAAGTAAAATCTCAAGTAACTTTACATTGCATTCATTAAAGTCGGAAAGTTGAAACGATTCAAGAAAGTTTCAAGTGACTTGAAAAGCTTTGAAAACCATCCTTAAAACCGACTTAGCGAACTTGAGGTTTCTAAGCTTTGAGAAAGGCGAAGCATGTCAATCAATCTTCATTATGTTGCGTGGGAAAATAAGCTTAAGTAAACTTGAAGTAAAAGAGATAGGTTGTGTGTGAAGCATTTTTACTTGAAGAATTTAAACTTTACTTGTCTTGAAATATTTATTAGCTTATTTAGGCTCTAGTGTAAAGACTACCATATTACAAATGCAATTTTTTGGCACGCAGTTAGCAAGAAAACGCTAGTCGAGGCGTGCCAAATTAATTCTGTTACAAATCAGATATTACATATAATAAGTAAAAAGCAAAGAAAAAGAAAAGAAGAAATATGTGTTATGAATTCAAAAGCAAGAAAGACATATCTGTTTAATGCAACCTGTAAAAGAGGCTAAGCTTTAGGATTTCGCGATTTTATTTCTCGTGTTATCATGGTTGCATCAAGGTAATCATCTTTGGCCTTTAGTATTTCGAAGAGCACACTGATTAATTTTCGTTTGAACACTTTTTTTGACATATCTCTCATTCTCTCATTCCATACTTTAGCGCCAAAAATTGGGACGGCTTGTCTTAGTTTTTCAAGATAAAATTTTTTGATGTACATATTATTTTTACTGGATGATCTTGTGTTATATTCATGAATAGATGATGTCTGCGAGAACAATTTAACGATTTTTGAGGGTGCAGAATTAGTATGAATATCACGCATTAGGTAAGATACGGACTTAAAATAGAGAAAGCTAATTGGCAGGCCTATATATTTGCATCAAAAAAGAGGAATGGCATGAACTTTCCTGTTGGCAAAAAAAATATGAAACGGATAACTTTTTTCTGAAGCAAGAAGATTTTTGTTAAATGTGTTTTTGACGCCTGCCCCTAGATTAACGCACGGTAAATATTAATAATTAAACGGAAACTTTTATTCGTTTTCGGGATTTAATTACAGAATAACAGGTGTATGCCCAATACTGTGTTAAAATGCGGTAAAGCAACAAGATTCAATGCTCACAGTCTCTCAAAAATACCTGTCATTTAGCTTCCCCTTTCAACGCTACAGCTAAGCGAACTTTGAGAGGAATGATACGGGGTTTCACTAGCTCCGAAGAGCTGAAAATACACACAATGTAAAGTATAATACATCCTTTGATGAACCTCCAATTGCTGTTTCTAAACTCCTCAATCTTGCTGTGCACTGGCCCTCAAAAGAGTGACCGATCGGTATGATTGCCCGTAAAATTTGCTCGACGATTTAAAGGAATCTTTAAAATTCATTACACCACTGGACATTTCATTCCAAAAAAGTGCTTAAATCTAGTTTTCTATGACAATAGAAAACTTAAAATCTCCAAATCCAAGAAATCGGAACGGTATTTCCGTGGTAAAATCGAAATTGTTATCCGTCTCTTCGATGAACACTTTGCTCGCCATTTTGAAAGTCACTGACGCGAGACGTGACGTCATACTGGCAGGCGGACTGTACCACAGATTTCCTTGGAGACACCTTCCCCCCTGGCAACGACCTTTTACGAATGGGAAATAGGCTCAGCAGCTCAGGACCCCATTAAGTGGAGCGGGTGTCCCCAATCTAAGCCCATGTCGCAGGGTTAACACAAACATGTACTTGTTTTTTCTTTTTATATACTTAATACGTTTTAACGAGTGTTTATTTCAAAAGCAGCAATGTTAATCATCCTCTTTATGAGTGCACGAAAGAAGAAAATATCGAAGCTATCGAATTAGCAGAGATGTTCGTGCAATAATGTTAATGTACGTGATCGTTCGTTGCTTTTGTATTCCTGAGGAATGTTCCTTAAAGAGGTGTATCTAGTGATCGGAACAAAGGAAACGATCACAGTGATATTCCAAATATAAATAGCACTTATTGTACATGATTATATGGCTGAATCTACAAGCGGGCAAGATGAAGCGAGCACTAATTTCTGATTGGCGACCCTAGAGGGCAAAATGGGCCCATCTTACCTGCTCAGGATTTTCCGCACTGGACCCGCTGGAAAAATTCTCTTTTTCGCCATATAATAAATCTCTTATTGACCAAGATTGTTCCGTCAAGATGGCTGTATATTGGCCTCATTCTTTTGGCGTTTTTACTGACCGCGACTTCGTCTCGGTTAATAAAAACGCAATAAAGAACTTGGCCAATTTTTAGCCGTCTTCACCGAACAAGGTTGGTCAATAACGCATATTTACATAAAACAATAACCGTTGTTATTAAAAACTGAATCATTGGATAGTGCAATTCTAGAGCTCTGATTGGCTTAGCCATGCATAATGGTGTATGAGCCATTATACCATGCTCTCCAAATATGGTAACTGTATGCATCTGCTCAAAATCAAAAATAAGCTGTAAATCGGTTGTTTTTACAAATAAAGTCAGGAAGAATTCTCGATATTTTGTGGGCGTTATCAATAAAACAATTATTCCGCTCGCGCTTGTTGGATGCGAGATGATTATAGCCAACTCGGCGCAATGCGCCTCGTTGGCTATCTCCCATCTCATATCCAACGCGCACTCGTGGAATAATTGTTAAATATAAGTGAAAAACTCAAAAAGCCTATAATTTTGTATTTCTTTTTCAGCTGAGTTTTAAATTCATTCTTCTCAACAGAACACCTGGTAAACTAGAAGAACAATACAGTCAATGGATTCCAAACGACTCTTGACGATCACTATTTTGTTGTTGATTGTTTGCTGTGATCTTTTGGACCTAACTCAGGGATTTGTGCTACCAAAGAAAAAAAGAGCAGGAAAACCGATGAAAAAAAACCATAAACAGCCGAAGCAACAGGCACCTAAATGGTTGATAATGGTATTGGTAAGTTTGAACTAATGTGCTAACCTAAATGTGGGGCACAAAGCTTAAAAGCCTTGAGGTCTAACCGCTTGCCCTTTGAGATATAATCTTCACAGGAAAGGCACCCTTTTGCTTTGATTTAGACTGCTGCAAATGCACTGCCTTTTAAATACGAATAAATCACTAATCACTAAGTTTTCTTGATCATGCCTTTTTGCAGCCACATAATGCGTCCGTTAGCCCTTTTTGTTCCCTTTACGTACGGGAAAAAGACATATTTGCCTTCCCTTCCATAAACTTCAACTGGTGAAATTAGGGCTTTCCACAAGTTGCTCGGCAACATTTTGGCAACTTCCTGTATTTCGAACAAATTTTTTAGTTTCGAGCAACTTCTTGTATTCTGAGCAATTCTCGGAGCAGGTTTTAGTGCTTAAATTAGCCTTGCTTCGATATTTTACTATTTTTTAGTAGACAATTTATGAATTTCCTGTGAAAAAAGGAACCAGTCCCTCCCCACTGGGGCAGATTATTGGTGCAAGATGCATGTAGTCGGGCTGCTGGGTCAGAGGTTTTTTAAGGAAAATTCAAAATGGCGGACGACGTTTCACAGTCGACTGACTCTAGTGTCCCAGATGAGGGTTCATGCAACAATTTTATTGACCCATACGCCACTTGTACATCTTCCACGGTGCACCTTAATTCCCCCTCCCCCCCCCCCCCCCAACATTTTGCATAAGCATTGTTTTCAATTTCTCTTGGGACGGCTGTAATACCCAGGAGAAATGAAAAACAAAGGTTACGCAAAATTTGGGGTGGGGGCGCAAATAAGGTGCATTATGGGAGATGTGCAAGTGGCGTGTAGTAGGATTTTTTCAAGATTAATATTTTTCAGATTAATATCAATATCGATGCGTAGTCTTTACTCATACAGTTTTTGGTTTTAAGTGAGGACAAAGTTATTTAGCAACGCTGGTTTCTCCGCAATATTGCACAAAATACTCAGAGACTTCACTTTTGTTGTACAATTTGCATATTGTCATGAAAGATATTAATCATCGTGGATAATGTGTATAAAGGGTTTAGTTTTATCGTTTGTCTCACGGTTGTCACTTGGATAGTAGCGAGCTTAAGCAACAAGGACGGCGACGGCTACCAAAACGTTACTTAAAAAGTGAATTCGCGCTGCTTTAAACTTTTTCACGCCTATTCCATCTTGTTTAATTCGTCAAATGTTGGCAAATGTTTTTGGTGTTGAATTCTAAAGGACTGTATCAAAGTTCAAGAAAAGAAAAAGAAAGTTGTTGTCATGTGTTCACGTCCTCGACAAAACGTGAAATTAAGTACTTTCATGTTGTAGTCGTGCAATGACGGCTAAGAAATGTACAAAAAAGCGTGATGCACGTGCAAAGTTGTTGCTTTGCTACTATAAACCTGTTGCTTTTTTTTTTTTGTCGTTCTAGTTGCCGTAGCGGTCGTCTTTGCTTAAGCTCCCTAGTGATCGCGACATTCCGACCGCACACTGCAGGTCTTCATCAGGCGATAGTGTCGATTTACTGAGTCGAACTATTTGTACCACCGTGGTTGTTAGTGATTGGTGTATCACAAACCTAGCTCGTGGTTGGTGGATTTCGATCCAAAGCATTGTCAGCATTGTGAGAGGAAGAAACTGATCCCCCGGCGGTCCGCTGTGGTAGAGGTCGGTTTGTCATATTGTCTGATCGTAGGCATCCACGCGATAGGGATATATGGCTTTCACGAACTCAAACTTCGGCCGTTTCTGAACACGCCAATAAGACCGGGCATTATCCGCTCTGGGACGAAGTTGAGTTTATTGACCAAGACCCTCACTGGTTCTCTCGTGGAGTTAAGGAGGCTATCCACATAAGACTTCATCCTGACAACATCAACAGGGACAGTAGAATTGAGATTCCTAAAGCTTGGATGATTACCGATCAGACAACATGACAACCGACCTCTACCACAGCGGACAGCCGAGGGATCAGTTGATGGACTCCTGACCGTGGCTAATATAACGGACCCTAAGATGCAAGGACGCGATAGTAGCAAAAACCTCGCTAAAAAAAGTCAATTTGCGCTCTCTCGGTCTTTATCGCGATTATTCCTACTCACTTACTTTGTCAAATATAGGCAAACCCTCCTAGAGTTGAATTCGCAGGGACAAATCCAGTTTCAAAAAGAGAGATAAAATTTCGTCGTCGCATGTTTGCGCCTTCCTATTAGGCAATTTTACGTCGAAGTCGTACAAAAAAAGCAAAGAAATGTACTAAAAAGTGTGATGCACGTGCCAATTTTTTTTCCTTTACTAAAACTACTTTTTTTTTATGACAGACAAATTTGCCGTCTATGATGACAAGAAATGCCACCCAAAATTCCATGCAATCGGTAAGTAGCATGCTCGCAGACGACTTATGTTTACTTTATTGCAGACTGAAAAGGGAAGCTTTTATGAAGGCTTCGCTAAACATGTCGCTGAAGCTAATTTCGCATAAATTATCCCTGGCTACCCTCAATAACAGCCAATCAGAGATGATCATTACAATGCCTTTAGTCAGGGAGCCAATCAGAGCATTTTCCTAGAAAAAAACAGCTGGATACTTAAACACTATTCATGATGGTTTGCACGCTTATAATAAGAGGTAACGAAACGTCATACAAAATGTGCGCCATCTTGGACTTAAGAGACTATTCCGACTAAAAATAATAATTTCGGATGATTAAGCATTTTTATGCCAGGGGTTTAGTTTATGTTGTAATTGTATATTTTGCTACTCTCGGGGCTAGTTAATAGGTTTTCTGCTCAAAGGGGAGGAAAAAAAACTAACAAACAAAACAACGAAAATGGCTTGACCGCGTTTTAGTGTGACGTCATATCTCGTAACCATAGCAACCACCTGGCACCAAATTTTGCCAGATGGCTAGGAAGATAAATAAAAATATGCTTAAGAGAAGAAGTTCCACCCTAATGTTATTTTGGAAAAAATCTAGGAAACCTCCCCTCTTCCATCCTCCAACTGCTAAGTCCAAAACAAATAACCCTCTGCCACGCCAGCCTATTGGCACTAGAAACATTTTGCTTCTGCCCTCACTTATTAACTCGTTTATTTTTTTCTTTTCTATGCCTGGGTAGAAAACAAATGGGACACGGGACAACTAACGCAGCAGCCTTCGGAGGTAAAGCCGTAGCCCTGAATGAGCTTTCCCAAGATGAATATCAAGAATTTACCTCAATGTTGATTGCTTAACCCTTAAAATTATAATCATTATAGTTATAATAATAATAATAATAATAATAATAATAATAATAATAATAATAATAATAATAATAATAGTAATAGTGAAATTCTTCTAGAGCGCAGCTACATAATCTCAGCGCGCTTTACAAATGTAAGAAGTAAAATATAAGAAATATACAAACTAAATTAAAATTGATTAAATAAAAATGTTTTGAGCTTTCTTTTAAAGAGAAACAAAGTTTGCGCATATCTATATTACAGTCATTTCGTACGTTTAGTTATCGGGGACGAAAGTTGTATTTCATGGTTTGAAAGGGAAATATCGCCCAATGGAAGGTAATCCAAGCCTTCTGTAAGTGTCCTACACAAGCCCTCTGTAAGTATCTTACGCAAGCCTTCTGTAACTATCTTACGCAAGCCTTTTTATATATACAGAATTTTGATAATACAGAATTACAGAATTATATACAGAATTTTGATAATCAACAAAAGGTCAAACATGTAAAAAGCCATGGGAGTAACGAGATAATATTCCGACGTTTCTGCGACATTATGAAGCCATTATAAACGTTGAAAGGCAGTCTTAATTATTGATGCAAAGCTTTTCATTAACGAGGCAGTCAAATTGTCAATTTGTTCTAACTTGCATTTTTTCAGGGACGGCACCAGCGTGGTGTTTATCATATTTGCGCACGGAAGAAGATTTACGTACTTTTGTGGCCATCAACTGTAACACCGATAAATGTAATAAAAGTCAATGATAAATGTAACACCCACCATAAATGTAATAAAAACCAACCATAAATGTAACAGAGTACCAACCATAAATGTAATCAAAAATTTTAACCATAAATGTACTAAGTATTTATGGGGCCAAGTGATGTCTAAGAGGTTCTTAAAGGATTTCAAGAGCCATTTTGTATGATTAACAAAAACTTTTTCCGGCTGTCAGTCTCTACACCTTTAAGCCTTGCAATTACCTGTGCGTTCCGCTTTCTAGACACCGAAAATTTTTATCATGTATAACCAAATAGATTTGCGAACAAATTTTATATACATTAGTGTACTTTATTTTTTTGCTTATTCGCTGCGCGAACACTAGAAATTAAACATACTTGAGCGTGTCCTTTTGCTGTGTTGGACTATTGCTACAGGCATTTTTCTTTTCATCATCCGGTCCAGTTTCATCCTGTTGAACGCGTTGCGCAAGATCTATGCACATATCAAACGACTTACTAACGCCCGGCAAGCAATTCCGAAAGACAGTCAACTGCTAAATTTAATTTCCCGCCTCATAAAATGACTTCAAGTCTTTTTCAAAAGTAATGTATCAGCACCAGAGTGATGCCGTTCCCAGCTAACAGGACACTGAGGTTTGCAGTTGTTTCCCTCTGGCAAATAACACATTTTAACCAGTCAGTAGCTTGAGGCAGTGACCTGTTTCCTGCGTTTTCAAATTAACCCATTTCTTACTTCTTTTTTTAAACCGACAGTTTTCTCTCTTCTATAACTAAAATAGTTTCTTTTCTAGCTGCTCCGAGTCGCATGCACATCAGTTAAGATAATGCAAACTCTTACCATCCGAAGCAAAAAAAAAAAAAGAAAAAGCATGTGCAGATAAATTCCAAATTACGACCTGCATTTTTTAAAGGCGAGGCTCTTTCGGAGAACAGAAAGGAAGACACAAAAGTCTCGTTTAGCAGTAATCCTTCCCGCCTCGTGACGTACAGCTTCTCGCTTATCGTGCAATAATATCACGTGACTGTGGGGGTCAGCTAAGTACTTTCCTACACATTTATATAATGAAGAGAGGAAAATAGCAATTCGCATCCCAATTTAAACATCTGTATTATTGAACCTTTATTTTTTTGGTAAAACAAGCATTAAGTCTAAAAAAGAGCAAAAAAAAGTATCTCGCGGCGGTCTTGGGTCTTAAAATTTCATTTCAAACTGCTAACTAGCTGGAATTAGAAAATTTAACGCGGCACTATGACCACTATATCAGGAATGACCAGCCTGTGAATGTAAAATATTCCTACAAAGTTTGGTACTCGTATCAAAAATCGCATAATTCGCTAGCTAAGCCGCCGGACTACTGGGGCACAGTGTGTAATACATTAGTTAAAAATTAACTTTCAAATAAATTATGCGTTTTGCTTGTTCCAGTTTGCCTTTAAAGTTAATTTTAAATACACTTTTTGCTTGTTCGTGATTATCTAAAACTTTTTTTGGAAATTTCAGATTTTTTGAAAGCTTTTGAAGTTGAGAACGCTTGGATCACGAAATATAATGCTCACTGAGTTGAAAATGACACTGTCTGAACAAAATCGCGAGATTAAGTAATTAGTAACACATGAAAAGCGGATTGGTTGTATAAACAGGAAGCTTGAAGGAACAAAAATTTACTTTCTGACATATATTAAAACATCATCTGGCAACCTTTTGACCATCATAAGCCGGCTTCATTTAATAGTAACAATATGATCAAAATCTATTACATTTATGGTTAAAATTTTATCAAATTTATGGTTAGTAATTTATTACATTTATGTTTGATTTTTATTGCATTTGTGGTGGGTGTATTACATTTATAGGCGGAAATTTTAAAAGCCAGTTTTTAGATTTATGATTGGTGTCGCTCGCTTTAAAGTAGGCTTTTTCTATCGTTGCGAAATAGTATAAATTCTGGAGGGTTTTCTTTTTTTATGCAGAGAAGAGCTGCAACACGTCGAAAAACGCTGAAAGGTGTCGTTTGTTTCAAAGACGCATCGGTAAGATATGTCTTGTTGCTGTTCTTCCAAACAAATTTTTAATGCTAATGGTCTCTCTTACAGTATAATTTTGAAATGCAGGTAAGGACTGTAAGGTGCGAAAGTTCTATTACAGAGAGGTCTGTACTAATTGAGGACACCCACCGAGACCTACCTATTGTCTCAAATGCTGGTTTGTTTTACAGAAAATATCGGATGGGAAGTTGAAGAACCTATGTCCTCTTAATACAGTGTGTCGGCTTTTTATTAGCCGGCGATCGAGAGCATCCGGTTTTTTCGGCTCTAGCAGGCTAACTTTTTATGAGGTTGGCTTGATATAGGCCTCACTGTAACTGAAGAAGAATTATATTTTCGAGACATTATGAAACAAGCTTTTTCATTTTACGAATAGTCCGAAAAGAGACCAGGCTTTCGATCCGGTTGCAAGGCAGTGAATTTCTCCCAGCGTAGCCAATCGAACGAAACCGAACCAAAAATCAATATCTGTTAAATCGCCCCCCAAATATAAGCCCCCCGGGGGCTTATACTTGGAAAATTGCCCTCAAACACAGAGTAAAACAAAGCAAAAACGGTAAATTTATTCCGAATATAAGGCTAGCCCAATCGATTTTGAAACGCAAATTTCCCTCCGTAGATAAGTCCCTCAAAAAGGGTCTTTGAAAAATATAAGCCCCGGGGCTTATTTTCGGAATTTTACGGTATTCACCTGGTACCGCCCCGAGGGCTACGTGTGTAAGACTGTTCCTTTTGAGATTTTCAATAGCAATGCAACAAACAATAGCTTTCAGTTAGTGCAAACGGCCTTTCCTTCTTTTTTTTTTTTTCTCAAAAAACGCGTTTTTTTTTTTTTCAAGGTGCGAGGGGCGCAAGATACGGCTTGCAATCTTCTTTAAAGAGTTGCTCAAAAATATAAGCGAAGTTTATCTCCATGGCAGACTCATAGCTAAAGCGCAGACGGTATGCTTAGGACTAGGTCCCCTTTGCTCCATTTCAGAGTCCCCGCTGCCAGAGTCATTAGGTGCACTCATACGGACGTGGTTCAGTCGTACTTGACATTTTCTATCAAACAGCTCACTTTTTTCTGGCTTGACATAAGCCTATATTTTTCCCAAACGTTGCTCAGAAATGCAAAACTTGCTCGAGGTTGCCAGAACTACAGAAAGCTTTGCTTTTAACACCAGAGGTGCTCTACAATTATGCAGGTTTTCTAGCCCCGACTTGTCTACACCGAAACGGGCTGTCGCCCCTTAGGGGGTGGAGGGAGGGACGGATGACATTTCAGACTACGAATTAGCGCTTTTTTCCCCCTCAATGTCATTTTTCTAAGGATACAAGTAAGGAATTCGTAATCATATTTCAAAATGTGTAAGCAGGCGTTTATGAAAAGTAAGAGACTATAAGGGCCCACCACTTCACAGTCTTTTGTGGAAAATATTTTTTTTAGTCTTAAGTTTTCATAACTAAGGATTTTGATTATTTACATGTTTTGCTTTTATGGTTACAGAAGGCGCCGCGTGAGTGTCTTTTTCGGAATGGTATCTGTCTCCGTTTTTAGGCGAGCTCGTTTTTAATCCCTCCCCTAAAAACGCCTACGTGAGAGGCTACTGTCTCCGCGGCATAACCTGGGTCTCAAAGTTCTTTCTCACGCAATCTCGTTTCGCTAAAGGCAGTAAAGGATTCGGGTCTGTTGTCAAATAAATGTGAGGTAGGTCAAAACGTTTTCCTTTTTTATAGTTATAACGATTTGCTTCATGAGAAATGAGAGCATTTTAAAGAACAGCTACCGACGGTAAAGCCGTTTTGTACATATATGATAACTGTTACAAATACGGCAAAAGTAAACAAGTACGCACGTAAGGGAAGTGTTGTAGTTAAGAAGTTCATAGCACACTTTCGTACAATAAAATTGCTTTTCCGTTTGAAAATTGACCACTGTGAAATCTAAAATCGTTTTTGGTGTTTAACCTGGCGGAAAAGGGGCGAATTTGCACCAGGGTTTCAAGTACTGTCTAAGTTCTCTCTTGAATTCACCAATACAACTGCAAGTTCAGAGGTCGTAAACTACGCGAGTACCAAGACAAGACATGGTTGTCTTTACACTAGGCTGTTAAGTAAGACCTAACAGATGCTAAGTTTTACTTAACCAAAAAATACGTGTGAAGGCCTAAGTAAAATCTCAAATAACTTTACTCTGCATCTCATTAAAGTCGGAAAGTTGAAACGATTCAAGAAAGTTTCAAGTGACTTGAAAACCATCCTTAAAACCGACTTAGCGCACTTCCGTTTTTTAGCGGGGCTCCCGCGCGCGCGAAGCGCACGTGGGACAGAGCCCCATACTCATGGAATATGGTCAACCTCTTTTCGCTTGGTTGTCACATGACTGACCGAGCGTACGTACGTACGTACGTACGTACGCGTCTACAGATTGTACGGGTAGGGTAGGGGAGACTATCAAAAGGAAGGGAGGGGTGTCTCAGGCGTGTGTTGGCAAGTCCTCATCTTTTTTATATGACATTCACAATATAGTCAATTGACAGCTGTCAAAACAGGATAGCCACTGACCAGTATCCCATGACCATAACGCGGGCTCATTTGTCAACTTATCGAGGTGACGTAATTTATTTGGAAGCTGTCCGCTGACCAGTTAATCGTTTTACTAGATCGCAAACAATATTCAATCTCATACTTTTTAGCATGGATATTATTAAGCAATAGACCACACTTTCTATGGGTTTACCGGCGTGATAACCCACGCGGGATGTTGGGAGAACACGAGAAAAGCTTGTAAATCACGAGCCGAAGGCGAGTGATTTACAAGCTTTTCGAGTGTTCTCCCAACATCCCAAGTGGGTTATCACGCCGGTAAACCCATAGAAAGTGTGGTCTATTGCTTTTATAAAATAACTTTTAATAAAATGGAGTCTTTTAGGTAAAAAATATGATTTTAGTACCGTGATCAAGTCATGTCTTCTCTCTAAAGTCATCATAAGCCAATCACGACTCACGATTTAATAGCGCTAAACTTTCTCAAAACTCAGTTCAGTCAAACAACAAACAGCAGCACTTCAAAACACGAGTTTTTACACTCATTACATGATAACTTATGAAAGCTGTTTTACAGGAAAAGTCAACACATATTCATGCGAACGTACAATGAAAGAATACGTTCATGGTTTGTTTACTACCGAAGTAGAAATTGATTGAACATCAGACTGTACGCAGCTGTATTTTGTTGAGTCGATCCGTAAGAATTTCGTGCTTACAGAGGAAACTGGCAGCTATTGTAATGGAGGACTTCATTCACTTTTTACAAGCCGCAGTGGTTTAAGATCTGTTTCCTGGACTTTATTATGATCAAGAAATGCTGCGGTAACGACGTGGCTGCATTTGCGAAGTTGTCGCATGTAACTTTATATGCACGTACAGCGACCGATGGAAATATGTCAGTGGTGGAGAAAGGTTTCTTTGCCGTAGCCACATATTGGCGTTAATATTTGTCGATTTGTGAAGTCAGGTGGTGTGAGGTAGGTCATGGCATCGATATCATCGAATAATTTGTGCAAATGTTGGAAAAAACTAGCCCGAAACTCTGACATCTTTCATCATCCTTGGCAGCTTGTTTACAACCTCCAGCGGCCGATTTTGTACCATATCTTGATCAGAGATCTCTTTTTGAAACAATTTCTTTGATTAAGGAATTTAATTTTGAAATAAAATAAATCAAGAATGCTAAAACTATCCGTTTTGTTGCTGGTTGGCACATTGTTAAGTTTTCCTAGAGACTTTGTACACCAGAAATTCACACAGTTGTTGTCTTTCTCTGCGATTTGGCATCGTCGTGAAATGTAAACTGTTTTCCAGCTTTGTACTTTATAACTTCTAAAGCTATGGCAGTAGCGAATTGTGACGCTCAGTAATAAAATGTGAAAACCAACGCTTTTAATATTAAGAAGGGATGGGTAAGTAACTTGTTCTGTTTTTTAGCCTTTCTAAAATCGTTTGCAGATCAATAGCCGGTTTTGTTTATGGATCGTGGTCCGGATGCCTTTTTCTATGGGTTTACCGGTATAATAAACCATAGGTTTTTGACCAATCAGATCACGCGTACTATCTCAGTTATTTTATAATTATTAATATTTAGCTAGTTTGGGATCGGAGCACAGGAAATGTGATCAATTGACAGCTGTCAAAACAAGGTATCCGCTGACCAGTATCACTTGAGCGAATCGCGGGCTCAGGTGTCGACCCATCGAGGTCGAGTATTTTTTTGAAGTTATCCGCTGACAAGGTACTTGTTTTCAAATGATTGCAGGCTCAAGTTTAATTTTTTTTTTAAAATTCATATGAAATATGTTGTGTTTATGTGCCGCACAATTAAAATTTTGATTTCAAACTGACCTCGGACGCGAAAATTCAGCCAGCTGCTACAGGCAGGGAAGACAGTTGCTTTTGACTTTTCTCGCCATGTTCACGCGTTGGTCACGCTCTACGTCCAATTTTTATGCTCTGATTGGTCAAAATTTGACAGGTGAGTTCATGCGCAAAATTTATGCAGCATCTTGAATCTTGTTTACTATGACAGCTGAAGCTGACAGAGTTTTGTGTCAACTTGTGATGTTTTTAACTTTCTTTTTCCACTGGATGTACAAAATGAAATTCAGATTCTATCAGGAGTCTTCTGTTGTTCATGGCTAGTTTGTTTATTGGGTTTTTGGTTGAGTCAAAGTCGGAAATCCGATTTCGGATGGCATCGTTTTCGTTTTCACCTTGCTTAATGCGTAAGAGGGTTGCAAAGTCTGAAGCGATACTGGCCTTCCTTGCTACCTTTCAGGAGCTGCATCTCGAGTGGTAAGCCTAAGTAATTATTGTATTTGATGTTTGTTTTTTATTCCTAATTTAATGAAGTCGAGCGTAGTTTATGCGGCTATTTTGTTTACGCACGTTTGTAAGATTTGAGACAATGATCTGACCGCGTATCAGGTTTGTTATAAGCTTACAGATCTTTAAAAAGCCTTTAGACATTTTCTCACCGCAAATAGAAAGAAAACGTTTCAAGGAATATTTAGTTATAATTCTGACTGTAAAAGAAAGGTTTGAGCGATTTCCTTGCCTCGAGTTCGTCTTTGAAAAAAGCAAACACCGGGAAGCCGGCTTAAAACACAAAATTCAGCTTTAAGCTCGAAGACTCAGGATTTTTAGAGACACTTTAATACTTGTCTTCCTGAATGAAAATTGTCGTCTCTGTATATGTTTCTCCGAATTATATTTCTTTTATTAATTGTTAGTACTGTCTCTTGTAATTTTAATCGCTGTGTCGATTGTTTTCAGTCGTTCAGTGAACAACGCTTCCCGGAGTACTCAAAATGCCGCGCGTTAAACCGTTTTAAAATAAAAAATAAACATAATAAATTCTTTATTATGTTGGAGCGTAACTCTGTTAATGTTCATTCAAACACTCGCCGCTGCTAGCACTGCAAAAGTCAGAACCGGCTGGCCGTATAGATGATTTTGAAAATTTTTTTTAACGGTTTAGCTAAAGCCCACGCGTGCTGCGATCGTCCTGAATATTGAATGATAGCAATTTGTATCGCAATATTGTGAAATACTGCATTCTGTTGTGCGAGGTCTGTATGATAAAAACAGTGCCTCATAGTACTGTTTCACCTCAGATGTGATGTATAAATGATATAAAAGGTTGGTTTACAGTCGCACCCAGATTTGTTGGCAAGATTTTGTAAAGTAAACTTGTCGAACGCAAAAAATTCGGCCAGAATTTTTTTTCCAGGCCTAATTAATCTAAGGCGATCATGAGCCATTATGGCTCTTAATAAATGTGATCGAAGATGATTGCCAGTTTTTGGGTGTACTTATAAGGCTATCAACTCGATGTGAGATTTGGTTCACTCTTGGGCTGCTTGCAAATTATTTTTTGTAAAATCACTTAGCCTTTCCATGAAAAGTCACACGAATGTGCTCTAAAGTTAACTGAATTGTGGAATACAAGTTTATTGTTTGATTTAAATTATAAATTTATTAATGGGAGCCTCGCTTTTAGCCCTGGCTAAATCTATATTAAGCTTTGAGAAAGGCGATCTTAATTATGTTGCGTGGCAAAATAAGCTTAAGTAAACCTGAAGTAAAAAAGATAGGTTGTGTGTGAAGCTTTACTTTACTTGAAGAATTTAAAATTTACTTGTCTTGAAATATTTCTTAGCTTACTTAGGCTCTAGTGTAAAGACTACCATTTATTACCATAATATTACAAGTGCAATTTTTTGGCACGCAGTTAGCAAGAAAACGCTAGTCGAGGCGTGCCAGATATACATATAATAAGTAACAAGCAAAGAAAAAGAAAAGAAGAAGTATGTGTAATGAATTCAAAAGCAAGAAAGACAAATCTGGTTAATGCAACCTGTGAAAGAGGCTAACGTTTAGGATTTCGCGATTTTATTTCTCGTGTTATCATGGTTGCATCAAGGTAATCATCTTTGGCCTTTAGTATTTCGAAGAGCACACTGATTAATTTTCGTTTGAACACTTTTTTTGACATATCTCTCATTCTCTCATTCCATACTTTAGCGCCAAAAATTGGGACGGCTTGTCTTAGTTTTTCAAGATAAAATTTTTTGATGTACATATTATTTTTACTGGATGATCTTGTGTTATATTCATGAATAGATGATGTCTGCGAGAACAATTTAACGATTTTTGAGGGTGCAGAATTAGTATGAATATCACGCATTAGGTAAGATACGGACTTAAAATAGAGAAAGCTAATTGGCAGGCCTATATATTTGCATCAAAAAAGAGGAATGGCATGAACTTTCCTGTTGGCAAAAAAAATATGAAACGGATAACTTTTTTCTGAAGCAAGAAGATTTTTGTTAAATGTGTTTTTGACGCCTGCCCCTAGATTAACGCACGGTAAATATTAATAATTAAACGGAAACTTTTATTCGTTTTCGGAATTTAATTACAGAATAAGAGGTGTATGCCCAATACTGTGTTAAAATGCGGTAAAGCAACAAGATTCAATGCTCACAGTCTCTCAAAAATACCTGTCATTTAGCTTCCCCTTTCAACGCTACAGCTAAGCGAACTTTGAGAGGAATGATACGGGGTTTCACTAGCTCCGAAGAGATGAAAATACACACAATGTAAAGTATAATACATCCTTTGATGAACCTCCAATTGCTGTTTCTAAACTCCTCAATCTTGCTGTGCACTGGCCCTCAAAAGAGTGACCGATCGGTATGATTGCCCGTAAAATTTGCTCGACGATTTAAAGGAATCTTTAAAATTCATTACACCACTGGACATTTCATTCCAAAAAAGTGCTTAAATCTAGTTTTCTATGACAATAGAAAACTTAAAATCTCCAAATCCAAGAAATCGGAACGGTATTTCCGTGGTAAAATCGAAATTGTTATCCGTCTCTTCGATGAACACTTTGCTCGCCATTTTGAAAGTCACTGACGCGAGACGTGACGTCATACTGGCAGGCGGACTGTACCACAGATTTCCTTGGAGACACCTTCCCCCCTGGCAACGACCTTTTACGAATGGGAAATAGGCTCAGCAGCTCAGGACCCCATTAAGTGGAGCGGGTGCCCCCAATCTAAGCCCATGTCGCAGGGTTAACACAAACATGTACTTGTTTTTTCTTTTTATATACTTAATACGTTTTAACGAGTGTTTATTTCAAAAGCAGCAATGTTAATCATCCTCTTTATGAGTGCACGAAAGAAGAAAATATCGAAGCTATCGAATTAGCAGAGATGTTCGTGCAATAATGTTAATGTACGTGATCGTTCGTTGCTTTTGTATTCCTGAGGAATGTTCCTTAAAGAGGTGTATCTAGTGATCGGAACAAAGGAAACGATCACAGTGATATTCCAAATATAAATAGCACTTATTGTACATGATTATATGGCTGAATCTACAAGCGGGCAAGATGAAGCGAGCACTAATTTCTGATTGGCGACCCTAGAGGGCAAAATGGGCCCATCTTACCTGCTCAGGATTTTCCGCACTGGACCCGCTGGAAAAATTCTCTTTTTCGCCATATAATAAATCTCTTATTGACCAAGATTGTTCCGTCAAGATGGCTGTATATTGGCCTCATTCTTTTGGCGTTTTTACTGACCGCGACTTCGTCTCGGTTAATAAAAACGCAATAAAGAACTTGGCCAATTTTTAGCCGTCTTCACCGAACAAGGTTGGTCAATAACGCATATTTACATAAAACAATAACCGTTGTTATTAAAAACTGAATCATTGGATAGTGCAATTCTAGAGCTCTGATTGGCTTAGCCATGCATAATGGTGTATGAGCCATTATACCATGCTCTCCAAATATGGTAACTGTATGCATCTGCTCAAAATCAAAAATAAGCTGTAAATCGGTTGTTTTTACAAATAAAGTCAGGAAGAATTCTCGATATTTTGTGGGCGTTATCAATAAAACAATTATTCCGCTCGCGCTTGTTGGATGTGAGATGATTATAGCCAACTCGGCGCAATGCGCCTCGTTGGCTATCTCCCATCTCATATCCAACGCGCACTCGTGGAATAATTGTTAAATATAAGTGAAAAACTCAAAAAGCCTATAATTTTGTATTTCTTTTTCAGCTGAGTTTTAAATTCATTCTTCTCAACAGAACACCTGGTAAACTAGAAGAACAATACAGTCAATGGATTCCAAACGACTCTTGACGATCACTATTTTGTTGTTGATTGTTTGCTGTGATCTTTTGGACCTAACTCAGGGATTTGTGCTACCAAAGAAAATAAGAGCAGGAAAACCGATGAAAAAAAACCATAAACAGCCGAAGCAACAGGCACCTAAATGGTTGATAATGGTATTGGTAAGTTTGAACTAATGTGCTAACCTAAATGTGGGGCACAAAGCTTAAAAGCCTTGAGGTCTAACCGCTTGCCCTTTGAGATATAATCTTCACAGGAAAGGCACCCTTTTGCTTTGATTTAGACTGCTGCAAATGCACTGCCTTTTAAATACGAATAAATCACTAATCACTAAGTTTTCTTGATCATGCCTTTTTGCAGCCACATAATGCGTCCGTTAGCCCTTTTTGTTCCCTTTACGTACGGGAAAAAGACATATTTGCCTTCCCTTCCATAAACTTCAACTGGTGAAACTAGGGCTTTCCACAAGTTGCTCGGCAACATTTTGGCAACTTCCTGTATTTCGAACAAATTTTTTAGTTTCGAGCAACTTCTTGTATTCTGAGCAATTCTCGGAGCAGGTTTTAGTGCTTAAATTGGCCTTGCTTCGATATTTTACTATTTTTTAGTAGACAATTTATGAATTTCCTGTGAAAAAAGGAACCAGTCCCTCCCCACTGGGGCAGATTATTGGTGCAAGATGCATGTAGTCGGGCTGCTGGGTCAGAGGTTTTTTAAGGAAAATTCAAAATGGCGGACGACGTTTCACAGTCGACTGACTCTAGTGTCCCAGATGAGGGTTCATGCAACAATTTTATTGGCCCATACGCCACTTGTACATCTTCCACGGTGCACCTTAATTCCCCCTCCCCCCCCCCCCCCCCAACATTTTGCATAAGCATTGTTTTCAATTTCTCTTGGGACGGCTGTAATACCCAGGAGAAATGAAAAACAAAGGTTACGCAAAATTTGGGGTGGGGGCGCAAATAAGGTGCATTATGGGAGATGTGCAAGTGGCGTGTAGTAGGATTTTTTCAAGATTAATATTTTTCAGATTAATATCAATATCGATGCGTAGTCTTTACTCATACAGTTTTTGGTTTTAAGTGAGGACAAAGTTATTTAGCAACGCTGGTTTCTCCGCAATATTGCACAAAATACTCAAAGACTTCACTTTTGTTGTACAATTTGCATATTGTCATGAAAGATATTAATCATCGTGGATAATGTGTATAAAGGGTTTAGTTTTATCGTTTGTCTCACGGTTGTCACTTGGATAGTAGCGAGCTTAAGCAACAAGGACGGCGACGGCTACCAAAACGTTACTTAAAAAGTGAATTCGCGTTGCCTCAAACTTTTTCATGCTTATTCCATCTTGTTTAATTCGTCAAATGTTGGCAAATGTCTTTGGAGTTGAATTCTAAAGGACTGTATCAAAGTTCAAGAAAAGAAAAAGAAAGTTGTTGTCTTGTGTTCCCGTCCTCGACAAAACGTGAAATTAGGCAGTTTCACGTTGTAGTCGTGCAATGACGGCTAAGAAATGTACAAAAAAGCGTGATGCACGTGCAAAGTTGTTGCTTTGCTACTATAAACCTGTTGCTTTTTTTTTGCCGTTCTAGTTGCCGTCGCGGTCGTCTTTGCCTAAGCTCCCTATTGATCGCGACATTCCGACCGCACACTGCAGGTCTTCATCAGGCGATAGTGTCGATTTACTGAGTCGAACTATTTGTACCACCGTGGTTGTTAGTGATTGGTGTATCACAAACCTAGCTCGTGGTTGGTGGATTTCGATCCAAAGCATTGTCAGCATTGTGAGAGGAAGAAACTGATACCCCGGCGGTCCGCTGTGGTAGAGGTCGGTTTGTCATATTGTCTGATCGTAGGCATCCACGCGATAGGGATATATGGCTTTCACGAACTCAAACTTCGGCCGTTTCTGAACACGCCAATAAGACCGGGCATTATCCGCTCTGGGACGAAGTTGAGTTTATTGACCAAGACCCTTACTGGTACTCTCGTAGAGTTAAGGAGGCTATCCACATACGACTTCATCCTGACAACATCAACAGGGACAGTCGAATTGAGATTCCTAAAGCTTGGATGACTACCGATCAGACAACATGACAACCGACCTCTACCACAGCGGACAGCCGAGGGATCAGTTGATGGACTCCTGACCGTGGCTAATATTACGGACCCTAAGATGCAAGGACGCGATAGTAGCAAAAACCTCGCTAAAAAAAGTCAATTTGCGCTCTCTCGGTCTTTATCGCGATTATTCCTACTCACTTACTTTGTCAAATATAGGCAAACCCTCCTAGAGTTGAATTCGCAGGGACAAATCCAGTTTCAAAAAGAGAGATAAAATTTCGTCGTCGCATGTTTGCGCCTTCCTATTAGGCAATTTTACGTCGAAGTCGTACAAAAAAAGCAAAGAAATGTACTAAAAAGTGTGATGCACGTGCCAATTTTTTTTCCTTTACTAAAACTACTTTTTTTTTATGACAGACAAATTTGCAGTCTATGATGACAAGAAATGCCACCCAAAATTCCATGCAATCGGTAAGTAGCATGCTCGCAGACGACTTATGTTTACTTTATTGCAGACTGAAAAGGGAAGCTTTTATGACGGCTTCGCTAAACATGTCGCTGAAGCTAATTTCGCATAAATTATCCCTGGCTACCCTCAATAACAGCCAATCAGAGATGATCATTACAATGCCTTTAGTCAGGGAGCCAATCAGAGCATTTTCCTAGAAAAAAATAGCTGGATACTTAAACACTATTCACGATGGTTTGCACGCTTATAATAAGAGGTAACGAAACGTCATACAAAATGTGCGCCATCTTGGACTTAAGAGACTATTCCGACTAAAAATAATAATTTCGGATGATTAAGCATTTTTCATGCCAGGGGTTTAGTTTATGTTGTAATTGTATATTTTGCTACTCTCGGGGCTAGTTAATAGGTTTTCTGCTCAAAGGGGAGGAAAAAAAACTAACAAACAAAACAACGTAAATGGCTTGACCGCGTTTTAGTGTGACGTCATGTCTCGTAACCATAGCAACCACCTGGCACCAAATTTTGCCAGATGGCTAGGAAGATAAATAAAAATATGCTTAAGAGAAGAAGTTCCACCCTAATGTTATTTTGGAAAAAATCTAGGAAACCTCCCCTCTTCCATCCTCCAACTGCTAAGTCCAAAACAAATAACCCTCTGCCACGCCAGCCTATTGGCACTAGAAACATTTTGCTTCTGCCCTCACTTATTAACTCGTTTATTTTTTTCTTTTCTATGCCTGGGTAGAAAACAAATGGGACACGGGACAACTAACGCAGCAGCCTTCGGAGGTAAAGCCGTAGCCCTGAATGAGCTTTCCCAAGATGAATATCAAGAATTTACCTCAATGTTGATTGCTTAACCCTTAAAATTATAATCATTATAGTTATAATAATAATAATAATAATAATAATAATAATAATAATAAGAATAAGAATAATAGTAATAGTGAAATTCTTCTAGAGCGCAGCTACATAATCTCAGCGCGCTTTACAAATGTAAGAAGTAAAATATAAGAAATATACAAACTAAATTAAAATTGATTAAATAAAAATGTTTTGAGCTTTCTTTTAAAGAGAAACAAAGTTTGCGCATATCTATATTACAGTCATTTCGTACGTTTAGTTATCGGGGACGAAAGTTGTATTTCATGGTTTGAAAGGGAAATATCGCCCAATGGAAGGTAATCCAAGCCTTCTGTAAGTGTCCTACACAAGCCCTCTGTAAGTATCTTACGCAAGCCTTCTGTAACTATCTTACGCAAGCCTTTTCTAAGGAGGTGCATTCTCAGTAGCTGGGCACAGAACCTTTTATAAAAACAGTAACAGAATATAATATACAGCATGACAAGGCTTTTGTAAGGACTGTTGTTATAACACTTTTACAAGATCTGTTTAAATGTTAAAGAAGGCGTTCGTAAGAATGACTCTTAGTAATGAACTATTTTAATTACGTTTCATTATTAAGAGAGCACAATAACTAAAATAGGGTAATTTTCATGCATGGAAAGATATGAGGTGCTGTATATTACATTCTGTTACAAAAAAAGCATGTGCAGATAAATTCCAAATTACGACCTGCATTTTTTAAAGGCGAGGCTCTTTCGGAGAACAGAAAGGAAGACACAAAAGTCTAGTTTAGCAGTAATCCTTCCCGCCTCGTGACGTACAGCTTCTCGCTTATCGTGCAATAATATCACGTTACTGTGGGGGTCAGCTAAGTACTTTCCTACACATTTATATAATGAAGAGAGGAAAATAGCAATTCGCATCCCAATTTAAACATCTGTATTATTGAACCTTTATTTTTTTGGTAAAACAAGCATTAAGTCTAAAAAAGAGCAAAAAAAAGTATCTCGCGGCGGTCTCGGGTCTTAAAATTTCATTTCAAACTGCTAACTAGCTGGAATTAGAAAATTTAACGCGGCACTATGACCGCTATATCAGGAATGACCAGCCTGTGAATGTAAAATATTCCTACAAAGTTTGGTGCTCGTATCAAAAATCGCATAATTCGCTAGCTAAGCCGCCGGACTACTGGGGCACAGTGTGTAATACATTAGTTAAAAATTAACTTTCAAATAAATTATGCGTTTTGCTTGTTCCAGTTTGCCTTTAAAGTTAATTTTAAATACACTTTTTGCTTGTTCGTGATTATCTAAAACTTTTTTTGGAAATTTCAGATTTTTTGAAAGCTTTTGAAGTTGAGAATGCTTGGATCACGAAATGTAATGCTCACTGAGTTGAAAATGACACTGTCTGAACAAAATCGCGAGATTAAGTAATTAGTAACACATGAAAAGCGGATTGGTTGTATAAACAGGAAGCTTGAAGGAACAAAAATTTACTTTCTGACATTTATTAAAACATCATCTGGCAACCTTTTGACCATCATAAGCCGGCTTCATTTAATAATAACAATATGATCAAAATCTATTACATTTATGGTGAGCCAGATTTTTACATTTATGGTTAAAATTTTATTAAATTTATGGTTAGTAATTTATTACATTTATGTTTGATTTTTATTGCATTTGTGGTGGGTGTATTACATTTATAGGCGGAAATTTTAAATGCCAGTTTTTAGACTTATGATTGGTGTCGCTCGCTTTAAAGTAGGCTTTTTCTATCGTTGCGAAATAGTATAAATTCTGGAGGGTTTTCTTTTTTTATGCAGAGAAGAGCTGCAACACGTCGAAAAACGCTGAAAGGTGTCGTTTGTTTCAAAGACGCATCGGTAAGATATGTCTTGTTGCTGTTCTTCCAAACAAATTTTTAATGCTAATGGTCTCTCTTATAGTATAATTTTGAAATGCAGGTAAGGACTGTAAGGTGCGAAAGTTCTATTACAGAGAGGTCTGTACTAACTGAGGACACCCACCGAGACCTACCTATTGTCTCAAATGCTGGTTTGTTTTACAGAAAATATCGGATGGCAAGTTGAAGAACCTATGTCCTCTTAATACAGTGTGTCGGCTTTTTATTAGCCGGCGATCGAGAGCATCCGGTTTTTTCGGCTCTAGCAGGCTAACTTTTTATGAGGTTGGCTTGATATAGGCCTCACTGTAACTGAAGAAGAATTATATTTTCGAGACATTATGAAACAAGCTTTTTCATTTTCCGAATAGTCCGAAAAGAGACCAGGCTTTCGATCCGGTTGCAAGGCAGTGAATTTCTCCCAGCGTAGCCAATCGAACGAAACCGAACCAAAAATCAATATCCGTTAAATCGCCCCCCAAATATAAGCCCCCCGGGGGCTTGTACTTGGAAAATTGCCCTCAAACACAGAGTAAAACAAAGCAAAAACGGTAAATTTATTCCGAATATAAGGCTAGCCCAATCGATTTTGAAACGCAAATTTCCCTCCGTAGATAAGCCCCTCAAAAAGGGCCTTTGAAAAATATAAGCCCCGGGGCTTATTTTCGGAATTTTACGGTATTCACCTGGTACCGCCCCGAGGGCTACGTGTGTAAGACTGTTCCTTTTCAGATTTTCAATAGCAATGCAACAAACAATAGCTTTCAGTTAGTGCAAAAGGTGCGAGGGGCGCAAGATACAGCTTGCAATCTTCTTTAAAGAGTTGCTCAAAAATAAAAGCGAAGTTTATCTCCATGGCAGACTCATAGCTAAAGCGCAGACGGTATGCTTAGGACTAGGTCCTCTTTGCTCCATTTCAGAGTCCCCGCTGCCAGAGTCATTAGGTGCACTCATAGGGACGTGGTTCAGTCGTACTTGACATTTTCTATCAAACAGCTCACTGTTTTCTGGCTTGACATAGGCCTATATTTTTCCCAAACGTTGCTCAGAAATGCAAAACTTGCTCGAGGTTGCCAGAACTACAGAAAGCTTTGCTTTTAACACCAGAGGTGCTCTACAATTATGCAGGTTTTCTAGCCCCGACTTGTCTCCACCGAAACGGGCTGCCTCCCCTTAGGGGGTGGAGGGAAGGGACAGATGACATTTCAGACTACGAATTAGCGCTTTTTTCCCCCTCAATGTCATTTTTCTAAGGATACAAGTAAGGAATTCGTAATCATATTTCAAAATGTGTAAGCAGGCGTTTATGAAAAGTAAGAGACTATAAGGGCCCACCACTTCACAGTCTTTTGTGGAAAATATTTTTTTTAGTCTTAAGTTTTCATAACTAAGGATTTTGATTATTTACATGTTTTGCTTTTATGGTTACAGAAGGCGCCGCGTGAGTGTCTTTTTCGGAATGGTATCTGTCTCCGTTTTTAGGCGAGCTCGTTTTTCATCCCTCCCCTAAAAACGCCTGCGTCAGAGGCTACTGTTTCCGCGGCATAACCTGGGTCTCAAAGTTCTTTCTCACGCAATCTCGTTTCGCTAAAGGCAGTAAAGGATTCGGGTCTGTTGTCAAATAAATGTGAGGTAGGTCAAAACGTTTTCCTTTCTTATAGTTATAACGATTTGCTTCATGAGAAATGAGAGCATTTTAAAGAACAGCTACCGACGCTAAAGCCGTTTTGTACATATATGATAACTGTTACAGATACGGCAAAAGTAAACAAGTACGCACGTAAAGGAAGTGTTGTAGTTAAGAAGTTCATAGCACACTTTCGTACAATAAAATTGCTTTTCCGTTTGAAAATTGACCACTGTGAAATCTAAAATCGTTTTTGGTGTTTAACCTGGCGGAAAAGGGGCGAATTCGCACCAGGGTTTCAAGTACTGTCTAAGTTCTCTCTTGAATTCATCAATACAACTGCAAGTTCAGAGGTCGTAAACCACGCGAGTACCAAGACAAGACATGGTTGTCTTTACACTAGGCTGTTAAGTAAGACTTAAGAGATGCTAAGTTTTACTTAACCAAAAAATACATGTGAAGGCCTAAGTAAAATCTCAAATAACTTTACTTTGCATCTCATTAAAGTCGGAAAGTTGAAACGATTCAAGAAAGTTTCAAGTGACTTGAAAACCATCCTTAAAACCGATTTAGCGAACTTCCATTTTTTAAGCTTTGAGAAAGGCGAAGCATGTTAATCAATCTTAATTATGTTGCGTGGCAAAATAAGCTTAAGTAATCCTGAAGTAAAAAAGATAGGTTGTGTGTGAAGCTTTATTTTACTTGAAGAATTTAAAATTTACTTGTCTTGAAATATTTCTTAGCTTATTTAGGCTTTAGTGTAAAGACTACCATTTATTACCATAATATTACACGTACAATTTTTTGGCACGCAGTTAGCAAGAAAACGCTAGTCGAGGCGTGCCAGATATACATATAATAAGTAACAAGCAAAGAAAAAGAAAAGAAGAAGTATGTGTAATCAATTCAAAAGCAAGAAAGACAAATCTGTTTAATGCAACCTGTGAAAGAGGCTAAGGTTTAGGATTTCGCGATTTTATTTCTCGTGTTATCATGGTTGCATCAAGGTAATCATCTTTGGCCTTTAGTATTTCGAAGAGCACACTGATTAATTTTCGTTTGAACACTTTTTTTGACATATCTTTCATTCTCTCATTCCATACTTTAGCGCCAAAAATTGGGACGGCTTGTCTTAGTTTTTCAAGATAAAATTTTTTGATGTACATATTATTTTTAGAGGATAAAGTTGTATTTCATGGTTTGAAAGGGAAATATCGCCCAATGGAAGGTAATCCAAGCCTTCTGTAAGTGTCCTACACAAGCCCTCTGTAAGTATCTTACGCAAGCCTTCTGTAACTATCTTACGCAAGCCTTTTTTAAGGAGGTGCATTCTCAGTAGCTGGACACAGAACCTTTTATAAAAACAGTAACAGAATATAATATACAGCATGACAAGGCTTTTGTAAGGACTGTTGTTATAACACTTTTACAAGATCTGTTTAAATGTTAAAGAAGGCGTTCGTAAGAATGACTCTTAGTAATGAACTATTTTAATTACGTTTCATTATTAAGAGAGCACAATAACTAAAATAGGGTAATTTTCATGCATGGAAAGATATGAGGTGCTGTATATTACATTCTGTTACAAAAAAAGCATGTGCAGATAAATTCCAAATTACGACCTGCATTTTTTAAAGGCGAGGCTCTTTCGGAGAACAGAAAGGAAGACACAAAAGTCTAGTTTAGCAGTAATCCTTCCCGCCTCGTGACGTACAGCTTCTCGCTTATCGTGCAATAATATCACGTTACTGTGGGGGTCAGCTAAGTACTTTCCTACACATTTATATAATGAAGAGAGGAAAATAGCAATTCGCATCCCAATTTAAACATCTGTATTATTGAACCTTTATTTTTTGGTAAAACAAGCATTAAGTCTAAAAAAGAGCAAAAAAAAGTATCTCGCGGCGGTCTCGGGTCTTAAAATTTCATTTCAAACTGCTAACTAGCTGGAATTAGAAAATTTAACGCGGCACTATGACCGCTATATCAGGAATGACCAGCCTGTGAATGTAAAATATTCCTACAAAGTTTGGTGCTCGTATCAAAAATCGCATAATTCGCTAGCTAAGCCGCCGGACTACTGGGGCACAGTGTGTAATACATTAGTTAAAAATTAACTTTCAAATAAATTATGCGTTTTGCTTGTTCCAGTTTGCCTTTAAAGTTAATTTTAAATACACTTTTTGCTTGTTCGTGATTATCTAAAACTTTTTTTGGAAATTTCAGATTTTTTGAAAGCTTTTGAAGTTGAGAATGCTTGGATCACGAAATGTAATGCTCACTGAGTTGAAAATGACACTGTCTGAACAAAATCGCGAGATTAAGTAATTAGTAACACATGAAAAGCGGATTGGTTGTATAAACAGGAAGCTTGAAGGAACAAAAATTTACTTTCTGACATTTATTAAAACATCATCTGGCAACCTTTTGACCATCATAAGCCGGCTTCATTTAATAATAACAATATGATCAAAATCTATTACATTTATGGTGAGCCAGATTTTTACATTTATGGTTAAAATTTTATTAAATTTATGGTTAGTAATTTATTACATTTATGTTTGATTTTTATTGCATTTGTGGTGGGTGTATTACATTTATAGGCGGAAATTTTAAATGCCAGTTTTTAGACTTATGATTGGTGTCGCTCGCTTTAAAGTAGGCTTTTTCTATCGTTGCGAAATAGTATAAATTCTGGAGGGTTTTCTTTTTTTATGCAGAGAAGAGCTGCAACACGTCGAAAAACGCTGAAAGGTGTCGTTTGTTTCAAAGACGCATCGGTAAGATATGTCTTGTTGCTGTTCTTCCAAACAAATTTTTAATGCTAATGGTCTCTCTTATAGTATAATTTTGAAATGCAGGTAAGGACTGTAAGGTGCGAAAGTTCTATTACAGAGAGGTCTGTACTAACTGAGGACACCCACCGAGACCTACCTATTGTCTCAAATGCTGGTTTGTTTTACAGAAAATATCGGATGGCAAGTTGGAGAACCTATGTCCTCTTAATACAGTGTGTCGGCTTTTTATTAGCCGGCGATCGAGAGCATCCGGTTTTTTCGGCTCTAGCAGGCTAACTTTTTATGAGGTTGGCTTGATATAGGCCTCACTGTAACTGAAGAAGAATTATATTTTCGAGACATTATGAAACAAGCTTTTTCATTTTCCGAATAGTCCGAAAAGAGACCAGGCTTTCGATCCGGTTGCAAGGCAGTGAATTTCTCCCAGCGTAGCCAATCGAACGAAACCGAACCAAAAATCAATATCCGTTAAATCGCCCCCCAAATATAAGCCCCCCGGGGGCTTGTACTTGGAAAATTGCCCTCAAACACAGAGTAAAACAAAGCAAAAACGGTAAATTTATTCCGAATATAAGGCTAGCCCAATCGATTTTGAAACGCAAATTTCCCTCCGTAGATAAGCCCCTCAAAAAGGGCCTTTGAAAAATATAAGCCCCGGGGCTTATTTTCGGAATTTTACGGTATTCACCTGGTACCGCCCCGAGGGCTACGTGTGTAAGACTGTTCCTTTTCAGATTTTCAATAGCAATGCAACAAACAATAGCTTTCAGTTAGTGCAAAAGGTGCGAGGGGCGCAAGATACAGCTTGCAATCTTCTTTAAAGAGTTGCTCAAAAATAAAAGCGAAGTTTATCTCCATGGCAGACTCATAGCTAAAGCGCAGACGGTATGCTTAGGACTAGGTCCTCTTTGCTCCATTTCAGAGTCCCCGCTGCCAGAGTCATTAGGTGCACTCATAGGGACGTGGTTCAGTCGTACTTGACATTTTCTATCAAACAGCTCACTGTTTTCTGGCTTGACATAGGCCTATATTTTTCCCAAACGTTGCTCAGAAATGCAAAACTTGCTCGAGGTTGCCAGAACTACAGAAAGCTTTGCTTTTAACACCAGAGGTGCTCTACAATTATGCAGGTTTTCTAGCCCCGACTTGTCTCCACCGAAACGGGCTGCCTCCCCTTAGGGGGTGGAGGGAAGGGACGGATGACATTTCAGACTACGAATTAGCGCTTTTTTCCCCCTCAATGTCATTTTTCTAAGGATACAAGTAAGGAATTCGTAATCATATTTCAAAATGTGTAAGCAGGCGTTTATGAAAAGTAAGAGACTATAAGGGCCCACCACTTCACAGTCTTTTGTGGAAAATATTTTTTTTAGTCTTAAGTTTTCATAACTAAGGATTTTGATTATTTACATGTTTTGCTTTTATGGTTACAGAAGGCGCCGCGTGAGTGTCTTTTTCGGAATGGTATCTGTCTCCGTTTTTAGGCGAGCTCGTTTTTCATCCCTCCCCTAAAAACGCCTGCGTCAGAGGCTACTGTTTCCGCGGCATAACCTGGGTCTCAAAGTTCTTTCTCACGCAATCTCGTTTCGCTAAAGGCAGTAAAGGATTCGGGTCTGTTGTCAAATAAATGTGAGGTAGGTCAAAACGTTTTCCTTTCTTATAGTTATAACGATTTGCTTCATGAGAAATGAGAGCATTTTAAAGAACAGCTACCGACGCTAAAGCCGTTTTGTACATATATGATAACTGTTACAGATACGGCAAAAGTAAACAAGTACGCACGTAAAGGAAGTGTTGTAGTTAAGAAGTTCATAGCACACTTTCGTACAATAAAATTGCTTTTCCGTTTGAAAATTGACCACTGTGAAATCTAAAATCGTTTTTGGTGTTTAACCTGGCGGAAAAGGGGCGAATTCGCACCAGGGTTTCAAGTACTGTCTAAGTTCTCTCTTGAATTCATCAATACAACTGCAAGTTCAGAGGTCGTAAACCACGCGAGTACCAAGACAAGACATGGTTGTCTTTACACTAGGCTGTTAAGTAAGACTTAAGAGATGCTAAGTTTTACTTAACCAAAAAATACATGTGAAGGCCTAAGTAAAATCTCAAATAACTTTACTTTGCATCTCATTAAAGTCGGAAAGTTGAAACGATTCAAGAAAGTTTCAAGTGACTTGAAAACCATCCTTAAAACCGATTTAGCGAACTTCCATTTTTTAAGCTTTGAGAAAGGCGAAGCATGTTAATCAATCTTAATTATGTTGCGTGGCAAAATAAGCTTAAGTAATCCTGAAGTAAAAAAGATAGGTTGTGTGTGAAGCTTTATTTTACTTGAAGAATTTAAAATTTACTTGTCTTGAAATATTTCTTAGCTTATTTAGGCTTTAGTGTAAAGACTACCATTTATTACCATAATATTACACGTACAATTTTTTGGCACGCAGTTAGCAAGAAAACGCTAGTCGAGGCGTGCCAGATATACATATAATAAGTAACAAGCAAAGAAAAAGAAAAGAAGAAGTATGTGTAATCAATTCAAAAGCAAGAAAGACAAATCTGTTTAATGCAACCTGTGAAAGAGGCTAAGGTTTAGGATTTCGCGATTTTATTTCTCGTGTTATCATGGTTGCATCAAGGTAATCATCTTTGGCCTTTAGTATTTCGAAGAGCACACTGATTAATTTTCGTTTGAACACTTTTTTTGACATATCTTTCATTCTCTCATTCCATTCTTTAGCGCCAAAAATTGGGACGGCTTGTCTTAGTTTTTCAAGATAAAATTTTTTGATGTACATATTATTTTTAGAGGATGATCTTGTGTTACATTTATGAATAGATGATGTCTGCGAGAACAATTTAACGATTTTTGAGGGTGCAGAATTAGTATGAATATCACGCGTTAGGTAAGATACGGACTTAAAATAGAGAAAGCTAATTGGCAGGCCTATATATTTGCATCAAAAAAGAGGAATGGCATGAACTTTCCTGTTGGCAAAAAAATATGAAACGGATAACTTTTTTCTGAAGCAAGAAGATATTTTGTTAAATGTGTTTTTGATGCCTGCCCCTAGATTAACGCACGGTAATTATTAATAATTAAACGAAAACTTTTATTCGTTTTCGGGGATTTAATTACAGAATTACAGGTGTATGCCCAATACAGTGTTAAAATGCGGTAAAGCAACAAGATTCAGTGCTCACAGTCTCTCAAAAATACCTGTCATTTAGCTTCCCCTTTCAACGCTACAGCTAAGCGAACTTTGAGAGGAATGATACGGCGTTTCACTAGCTCTGAAGAGATGAAAATACACACAATGTAAAGTATAATACATCCTTTGATGAACCTCCTATTGCTGTTTCTAAACTCCGCAATCTTGCTGTGCACTGGCCCTCAAAAGAGTGACCGATCGGTATGATTGCCCGTAAAATTTGCTCGACGATAGAAAGGAATCTTTAAAATTCATTACACCACTGGACATTTCATTCCAAAAAAGTGCTTAAATCTAGATTTCTATGACAATAGAAACCTTAAAATCTCCAAATCCAAGAAATCAGAACGGTATTTCCGTGGTAAAATCGAAATTTTTATCCGTCTCTTCGATGAACACTTTGCTCGCCATTTTGAAAGTCACTGACGCGAGACGTGACGTCATACTGGCAGGCGGACTGTACCACAGATTTCCTTGGAGACACCTTCCCCCCTGGCAACGACCTTTTACGAATGGGAAATAGGCTCAGCAGCTCAGGACCCCATTAAGTGGAGCGGGTGCCCCCAATCTAAGCCCATGTCGCAGGGTTAACACAAACATGTACTTGTTTTTTCTTTTTATATACTTAATACGTTTTAACGAGTGTTTATTTCAAAAGCAGCAATGTTAATCATCCTCTTTATGAGTGCACGAAAGAAGAAAATATCGAAGCTATCGAATTAGCAGAGATGTTCGTGCAATAATGTTAATGTACGTGATCGTTCGTTGCTTTTGTATTCCTGAGGAATGTTCCTTAAAGAGGTGTATCTAGTGATCGGAACAAAGGAAACGATCACAGTGATATTCCAATATAAATAGCACTTATTGTACATGATTATATGGCTGAATCTACAAGCGGGCAAGATGAAGCGAGCACTAATTTCTGATTGGCGACCCTAGAGGGCAAAATGGGCCCATCTTACCTGCTCAGGATTTTCCGCACTGAACCCGCTGGAAAAATTCTCTTTTTCGCCATATAATAAATCTCTTATTGACCAAGATTGTTCCGTCAAGATGGCTGTATATTGGCCTCATTCTTTTGGCGTTTTTACTGACCGCGACTTCGTCTCGGTTAATAAAAACGCAATAAAGAACTTGGCCAATTTTTAGCCGTCTTCACCGAACAAGGTTGGTCAATAACGCATATTTACATAAAACAATAACCGTTGTTATTAAAAACTGAATCATTGGATAGTGCAATTCTAGAGCTCTGATTGGCTTAGCCATGCATAATGGTATATGAGCCATTATACCATGCTCTCCAAATATGGTAACTGTATGCATCTGCTCAAAATCAAAAATAAGCTGTAAATCGGTTGTTTTTACAAATAAAGTCAGGAAGAATTCTCGATATTTTGTGGGCGTTATCAATAAAACAATTATTCCGCTCGCGCTTGTTGGATGCGAGATGATTATAGCCAACTCGGCGCAATGCGCCTCGTTGGCTATCTCCCATCTCATATCCAACGCGCACTCGTGGAATAATTGTTAAATATAAGTGAAAAACTCAAAAAGCCTATAATTTTGTATTTCTTTTTCAGCTGAGTTTTAAATTCATTCTTCTCAACAGAACACCTGGTAAACTAGAAGAACAATACAGTCAATGGATTCCAAACGACTCTTGACGATCACTATTTTGTTGTTGATTGTTTGCTGTGATCTTTTGGACCTAACTCAGGGATTTGTGCTACCAAAGAAAAAAAGAGCAGGAAAACCGATGAAAAAAAACCATAAACAGCCGAAGCAACAGGCACCTAAATGGTTGATAATGGTATTGGTAAGTTTGAACTAATGTGCTAACCTAAATGTGGGGCACAAAGCTTAAAAGCCTTGAGGTCTAACCGCTTGCCCTTTGAGATATAATCTTCACAGGAAAGGCACCCTTTTGCTTTGATTTAGACTGCTGCAAATGCACTGCCTTTTAAATACGAATAAATCACTAATCACTAAGTTTTCTTGATCATGCCTTTTTGCAGCCACATAATGCGTCCGTTAGCCCTTTTTGTTCCCTTTAAGTACGGGAAAAAGACATATTTGCCTTCCCTTCCATAAACTTCAACTGGTGAAATTAGGGCTTTCCACAAGTTGCTCGGCAACATTTTGGCAACTTCCTGTATTTCGAACAAATTTTTTAGTTTCGAGCAACTTCTTGTATTCTGAGCAATTCTCGGAGCAGGTTTTAGTGCTTAAATTGGCCTTGCTTCGATATTTTACTATTTTTTAGTAGACAATTTATGAATTTCCTGTGAAAAAAGGAACCAGTCCCTCCCCACTGGGGCAGATTATTGGTGCAAGATGCATGTAGTCGGGCTGCTGGGTCAGAGGTTTTTTAAGGAAAATTCAAAATGGCGGACGACGTTTCACAGTCGACTGACTCTAGTGTCCCAGATGAGGGTTCATGCAACAATTTTATTGGCCCATACGCCACTTGTACATCTTCCACGGTGCACCTTAATTCCCCCTCCCCCCCCCCCCCCCCAACATTTTGCATAAGCATTGTTTTCAATTTCTCTTGGGACGGCTGTAATACCCAGGAGAAATGAAAAACAAAGGTTACGCAAAATTTGGGGTGGGGGCGCAAATAAGGTGCATTATGGGAGATGTGCAAGTGGCGTGTAGTAGGATTTTTTCAAGATTAATATTTTTCAGATTAATATCAATATCGATGCGTAGTCTTTACTCATACAGTTTTTGGTTTTAAGTGAGGACAAAGTTATTTAGCAACGCTGGTTTCTCCGCAATATTGCACAAAATACTCAGAGACTTCACTTTTGTTGTACAATTTGCATATTGTCATGAAAGATATTAATCATCGTGGATAATGTGTATAAAGGGTTTAGTTTTATCGTTTGTCTCACGGTTGTCACTTTGATAGTAGCGAGCTTAAGCAACAAGGACGGCGACGGCTACCAAAACGTTACTTAAAAAGTGAATTCGCGCTGCCTCAAACTTTTTCATGCTTATTCCATCTTGTTTAATTCGTCAAATGTTGGCAAATGTCTTTGGAGTTGAATTCTAAAGGACTGTATCAAAGTTCAAGAAAAGAAAAAGAAAGTTGTTGTCTTGTGTTCCCGTCCTCGACAAAACGTGAAATTAGGCAGTTTCACGTTGTGGTCGTGCAATGACGGCTAAGAAATGTACAAAAATGCGTGATGCACGTGCAAAGTTGTTGCTTTGCTACTATAAACCTGTTGCTTTTTTTTTTTGCCGTTCTAGTTGCCGTCGCGGTCGTCTTTGCCTAAGCTCCCTAGTGATCGCGACATTCCGACCGCACACTGCAGGTCTTCATTAGGCGATAGTGTCGATTTACTGAGTCCAAATATTTGTACCACCGTGGTTGTTAGTGATTGGTGTATCACAAACCCAACTCGTGGTTGGTGGGTTTCGATCCAAAGGATTGTCAGCATTGTGAGAGAAAGAAACTGATCCCTCGGCGGTCCGCTGTTGTAGAGGTTGGTTTGTCATATTGTCTGATCGTAGGCATCCACGCGATAGGGATATATGGCTTTCACGAACTCAAACTTCGGCCGTTTCTGAACACGCCAATAAGACCGGGCATTATCCGCTCTGGGACGAAGTTGAGTTTATTGACCAAGACCCTTACTGGTACTCTCGTAGAGTTAAGGAGGCTATCCACATACGACTTCATCCTGACAACATCAACAGGGACAGTAGAATTGAGATTCCTAAAGCTTGGATGCCTACCGATCAGACAACATGACAACCGACCTCTACCACAGCGGACAGCCGAGGGATCAGTTGATGGACTCCTGACCGTGGCTAATATTACGGACCCTAAGATGCAAGGACGCGATAGTAGCAAAAACCTCGCTAAAAAAAGTCAATTTGCGCTCTCTCGGTCTTTATCGCGATTATTCCTACTCACTTACTTTGTCAAATATAGGCGAACCCTCCTAGAGTTGAATTCGCAGGGACAAATCCAGTTTCAAAAAGAGAGATAAAATTTCGTCGTCGCATGTTTGCGCCTTCCTATTAGGCAATTTTACGTCGAAGTCGTACAAAAAAAGCAAAGAAATGTACTAAAAAGTGTGATGCACGTGCCAATTTTTTTTCCTTTACTAAAACTACTTTTTTTTTATGACAGACAAATTTGCCGTCTATGATGACAAGAAATGCCACCCAAAATTCCATGCAATCGGTAAGTAGCATGCTCGCAGACGACTTATGTTTACTTTATTGCAGACTGAAAAGGGAAGCTTTTATGACGGCTTCGCTAAACATGTCGCTGAAGCTAATTTCGCATAAATTATCCCTGGCTACCCTCAATAACAGCCAATCAGAGATGATTATTACAATGCCTTTAGTCAGGGAGCCAATCAGAGCATTTTCCTAGAAAAAACAGCTGGATACTTAAACACTATTCACGATGGTTTGCACGCTTATAATAAGAGGTAACGAAACGTCATACAAAATGTGAGCCATCTTGGACTTAAGAGACTATTCCGACTAAAAATAATAATTTCGGATGATTAAGCATTTTTCATGCCAGGGGTTTAGTTTATGTTGTAATTGTATATTTTGCTACTCTCGGGGCTAGTTAATAGGTTTTCTGCTCAAAGGGGAGGAAAAAAAACTAACAAACAAAACAACGTAAATGGCTTGACCGCGTTTTAGTGTGACGTCATGTCTCGTAACCATAGCAACCACCTGGCACCAAATTTTGCCAGATGGCTAGGAAGATAAATAAAAATATGCTTAAGAGAAGAAGTTCCACCCTAATGTTATTTTGGAAAAAATCTAGGAAACCTCCCCTCTTCCATCCTCCAACTGCTAAGTCCAAAACAAATAACCCTCTGCCACGCCAGCCTATTGGCACTAGAAACATTTTGCTTCTGCCCTCACTTATTAACTCGTTTATTTTTTTCTTTTCTATGCCTGGGTAGAAAACAAATGGGACACGGGACAACTAACGCAGCAGCCTTCGGAGGTAAAGCCGTAGCCCTGAATGAGCTTTCCCAAGATGAATATCAAGAACTTACCTCAATGTTGATTGCTTAACCCTTAAAATTATAATCATTATAGTTATAATAATAATAATAGCTACATAATCTCAGCGCGCTTTACAAATGTAAGAAGTAAAATATAAGAAATAAACAAACTAAATTAAAATTGATTAAATAAAAATGTTTTGAGCTTTCTTTTAAAGAGAAACAAAGTTTGCGCATATCTATATTACAGTCATTTCGTACGTTTAGTTATCGGGGACGAAAGTTGTATTTCATGGTTTGAAAGGGAAATATCGCCCAATGGAAGGTAATCCAAGCCTTCTGTAAGTGTCCTACACAAGCCCTCTGTAAGTATCTTACGCAAGCCTTCTGTAACTATCTTACGCAAGCCTTTTTTAAGGAGGTGCATTCTCAGTAGCTGGGCACAGAACCTTATATAAAAACAGTAACAGAGTATAATATACAGCATGACAAGGCTTTTGTAAGGACTGTTGTTATAACACTTTTACAAGATCTGTTTAAATGTTAAAGAAGGCGTTCGTAAGAATGACTCTTAGTAATGAACTATTTTAATTACGTTTCATCATTAAGAGAGCACAATAACTAAAATAGGGTAATTTTCATGCATGGAAAGATATGAGGTGCTGTATATTACATTCTGTTACTGTTTTTATATACGGTTCTGTGCCCAGCTACTGAGCTTTTAGAAAATATAGCAACATGATAGCGTAACAAGAGCAGAGGCCATCCTCTTTCACTGTTTTAATCGGGGGCACCCAACGAGAGAGAATATCGTTCAAAACCACTTAAACATAGCATTGTTGAACCTATCTTAGTATTTAAACGGTAGATATAGGCATATTTTTATCCTCTAAGAATTGTTCATCTGTTAGGATTTCCTAGCTGAAAGTTTAGTGATCCGAAAATTATAGGGATCAAAACTTACCTTTTCGAAAATTTCAGCCAGAAAAAAAGGTTCCCTAAAATTCTAGGTGACCTTTTTAGGGTAAAAATCCGTTTAAAATGGGCAACTATACCATTTTTTAGATGTTTGAAAATCCTAGGAGAGGCAGGCAAGCAAGAAATTTTACAACAAATGTTCCGAAAATTCTAGACCTCAAATCGTCTTCCGAACAGATATTTTCCGAAAATTGACGTTGGGTGCCCCTGTTTTAATTAGATTCAGGTTTGAAAGTTTTTGTTTCAGTC